>NW_024104789.1:0-203919 GCF_003945595.2 Pipra filicauda | reverse complement strand
TGCTGGTTAACTCTTAAACCAGCACATTTTTGGCCGCCCAACGTGGGGCAGAGAGGGAGAAGTCAGAATCACAATTTCACTTTAAGCATTTGTTTATTTGGATATAGAAACTCCCTGATCACCATGTTGTTTGATGCAGTCACATGGATGTTGTATTTGAGCCTGTTCATATTTCCACAGATGGGGAACTATTTGCCTGTTTTGATGCTCTCTTTAAGACCAGGGAGAGGGATCCAAATTGCTTTATTAGTATATTATGTTTATGTCATTCTAACATCAGAAGCAATGAGTTTCATTGTAAATGTGTATTCAGTCCTGTTTGCCTGTCCTGGTTTGGGTTGCTACCTCTGGGGCTTCATTAAAAATCGTACCCAGCCCTTTGGGGGAACAGGGGGGGATGGTTGTTTCCAGCCTCTCACCTCCTTCTTCCCCTTCAGACCTGCTACAACAGTTTTTGAAAATATTGAGTTCCCTTTTGATGTTAAGGACAGTATAATGTTATTGTTAGTGTTGCTCTGTCTGCTCTGTACTGTGTACACCATGTTTAGGGTCAGAACAGGGCCTTCTAGGGAGGTTGTCTGGACACCTGCCCTGGGAGTAGATAATGCTGAGTGGCACGGGAAGTGGGAGGACATCAGCCAGTATTTGGAGAAGTTTTCTCCTCCAATGATCTGGAAATTCACCCCTGAACAACTGCAGGCTCCTGTTAGCATGATAAGACTGGTGAAGGAAAAATGCTCTGGCAGCTCCAGAGATGGCCAGCTCACAGCAACCTGCTGGGCCCTGGCCACTGCCTACCGGACACTACTTGACATGGTACAGCACTGTCAGGGGGAGGAGAGAAGGACCAAATCCGCAGGCACCACGTCCACCCAAACCACAGCTGAGTCAGAGGGAGAAAGAAATAAACCAACCGGCACCGTGTCCACACAAACCATCGAGGAGCCAGAAGAACAACCAAAACCAATAGCAGTCGCCCCTGTCCAGAAAAGGAAATCAAAGACTAAATCAGTCCGTATAGCAAATGATGACGGAGAGGCAGGACCTTCACACCCACTGGAGGAGACAGAGCCAGAAATAATCACTCGGTCCCTATCCCTGGGTGAGCTACGCGAGCTCCGGAGAGAGTTCACACGACAGGCGAACGAGTCCATTCTGACCTGGCTGCTCCGAATCTGGGATGCCGCAGCTAACGATACAATCCTAGATGGGACCGAAGCCAGACAGCTGGGGTCCCTGTCTCGAGATGTAGTCATTGATCAGGGGATTGGAAGGAGGCAGGAAACTCTCAGCCTCTGGCGGCGACTGTTGTGCAGTGTGAGGGAGAGATACCTTTGCAAGGAGGACCTCCACGTACAGCAAGGACAGTGGAACACGATGGAACAAGGTATCCGGTGCTTAAGGGAGTTAGCTGTACTGGAGATAATCTTTTCAGACGATGAAAGATTCCCTAAAAGTCCAGATGGCGTACAGTGCACCTCCCAGATGTGGTTAAAGTTTGCATGACTCGGGCCAGAAATGTATTCCCGCTACTTAGCAACGCTGCAATGGAGAGAGGGAGAGGACAAGGTGGGAGCATTGGTTAGTAAACTAAGGATGTATGAAGACACTGTCACCGCCCCATTACGAGCCCACGTCTCATCTGTGGAAACCAAACTGGCTGAACACGTCAGAAGCCTGGAAGAGAAAATTGAAGAGGGACACCAGAAGCTAAGAGAGGAAATTAAGGAAGGGATCTTCCATATCTCACCAGGACAAACAAGAGTCTCTGCTATTAGGAGCCAGCGTCCCCCAGCTAAGGAGCGAAGGTACACTCCACGTGGCGATCTATGGTTTTACCTCCGTGAGCACGGAGAAGATATGAGGAAGGGGGATGGGAAACCCACCCCTTCCTTAGCAGCCCGGGTACGTGAACTGAAAAGAGGAACAAGTACCACAAGGAACTCTTCAAGGGTAAACGCTGCGCCAGTCTCTCGTGGGCAAGACTCCAGACGGTACAGGAATGATGATACGTCTGATCCTCTTGAAGGGACCTCCAGGTCATACCCACAAGAAGAGCACAATGAGTACCATGACCAGGACTAGGGGTGCCCTGCCTCTAGCCAGGTAGAGGAGAGGGACAATCGAGTCTATTGGACAGTGTGGATTCGGTGGCCTGGCACATCAGAGCCACAAAGGTATAAGGCCTTAGTGGACACCGGCGCACAATGCACTTTAATGCCATCAAGATACGTAGGGGCAGAATCCATCTCCATTTCTGGGGTGACAGGGGGATCCCAACAGCTGACTGTACTGGAAGCTGAAGTGAGCCTGACTGGGAAGGAATGGCACAGACACCCCATCGTGACTGGCCCAGAGGCCCCGTGCATCCTTGGCATAGATTACCTGAGGAGTGGGTATTTCAAAGACTCAAAAGGACTTCGTTGGGCTTTTGGCATAGCTGCTGTGGAGACGGAGGAAATTAGACAGTTGAACACCTTGCCTGGTCTCTCAGAGGACCCCTCTGCTGTGGGACTGCTGAAGGTGGAAGAACAATTGGTACCGATAGCCACAGCAACAGTGCACCGTCGGCAGTACCGCACCGACCGAGACTCTGTGACCCCTATACATAAGATGATCCGTGAACTGGAGACCCAGGGGGTGGTCAGCAAGACTCGCTCACCCTTTAATAGCCCTATATGGCCAGTGCGTAAGTCCAGCGGAGAGTGGAGGCTGACGGTGGATTACTGTGGACTCAATGAAGTCACACCACCCCTGAGTGCTGCTGTGCCGGACATGCTGGAGCTCCAGTACGAGCTGGAGTCCAAGGAAGCCAAGTGGTATGCCACCATTGACATTGCCAATGCCTTTTTCTCCATTCCTTTGGCAGCGGAGTGCAGGCCACAATTTGCTTTCACTTGGAGAGGTGTGCAGTACACCTGGAATCGACTGCCTCAGGGGTGGAAACACAGTCCCAGTATTTGCCATGGACTGATCCAGACTGCACTGGAAAAGGGTGAGGCTCCAGAGCACCTACAGTACATTGACGACATCATTGTATGGGGGAACACGGCGGGCGAAGTCTTTGAGAAAGGAGAGAAGATAATCCAGATTCTCCTAAGAGCCGGTTTTGCCATTAAACGGAGTAAGGTCAAGGGACTTGCTCAGGAAATTCAGTTCCTAGGAGTGAAGTGGCAAGATGGACGCCGCCTAATTCCCATGGAGGTGATTAACAAAATAGCAGCCATGTCCCCACCAACCAGCAAGAAGGAAACACAGGCTTTCTTAGGTGCTGTGGGCTTTTGGAGGATGCATATCCCCGAGTATAGTCAGATTGTAAGCCCTCTCTACCTTGTGACACGGAAGAAAAATGATTTCCAGTGGGGCCCCGAACAACAACAGGCCTTTGAACAAATTAAACAGGAGATTGCCCATGCGGTAGCCCTTGGGCCAGTAAGGACAGGACAGGACGTGAAGAACGTGCTCTACACCGCAGCCGGGGAGAATGGCCCTTCTTGGAGCCTCTGGCAGAAAGTGCCTGGAGAGACCCGAGGACGACCGCTGGGATTCTGGAGTCGGGGATACAAAGGATCTGAAGCCAGCTATACACCAACTGAGAAAGAGATCCTGGCTGCCTATGAAGGAGTTCGAGCTGCCTCAGAAGTAATCGGCACCGAAGCACAGCTCCTCCTGGCACCCCGACTACCAGTGCTGGGCTGGATGTTCAAGGGAAGAGTTCCTTCCACACATCACGCCACCGATGCCACGTGGAGTAAGTGGATCGCTCTGATCACGCAGCGAACCCGGATAGGGAACCCTAATCGCCCTGGGATTCTGGAAATTATCACCAATTGGCCCAAAGGTGAGAGTTTTGGACTATCCTCTGAAGAAGAGGAGGAGAAGGTGACACGGGCTGAGGAGGCCCCACCATATGACAAGCTACCAGCAGATGAAAGGCGATATGTGCTCTTCACGGATGGCTCCTGCCGCATTGTAGGGACAAACCGAAAATGGAAGGCAGCTGTATGGAGTCCCACACGGCGAGTTGCAGAAGCAACCGAAGGACAAGGTGGGTCAAGTCAGTTTGCAGAGCTTAAAGCCGTTCAGTTGGCTTTGGATATAGCTGAACGAGAGAAGTGGCCAAGACTCTATCTCTACACTGACTCATGGATGGTGGCCAATGCTCTGTGGGGGTGGCTGGAGCGATGGAAAAAGGCCAACTGGCAGCACCAAGGGAAACCCATCTGGGCGGCAGAGATGTGGCAGGACATCGCTGGCCGGGTAGAGAAGCTGAGTGTGAAGGTCCGTCACGTAGACGCTCATGTAGGCAAGAAACGGGCTAATGAGGAGCATCGTAACAACGAGCAGGCGGACCGAGCTGCCAGGATTAAAGTCTCTCAGGTAGATCTGGATTGGCAGCACAAAGGAGAATTATTTCTGGCTCGATGGGCCCATGACGCCTCTGGTCACCAGGGGAGAGATGCAACATACAGATGGGCTCGTGACCGAGGGGTGGACTTAACCAAGGACATTGTCTCACAGGTCATCCATGACTGCGAGACGTGTGCTGCCATCAAGCAGGCCAAGCGGGTGAAGCCTCTATGGTATGGTGGACGGTGGTCAAAGTACAGGTATGGGGAAGCCTGGCAAGTTGACTACATCACGCTCCCCAAAACCCGCCAAGGCAAGCACTACGTACTGACCATGGTAGAAGGAAGTACTGGATGGTTGGAGACATACCCCGTGCCTCATGCCACTGCCCGGAATACCATCCTGGGCCTTGAAAAACAAGTCCTGTGGCGACACGGCACCCCGGAGAGAATTGAGTCTGATAATGGGACCCATTTCAAGAATGGCCTCGTAGACACCTGGGCCAAAGAGCACGGCATTGAGTGGGTGTATCATATCCCCTACCATGCACCAGCTGCTGGAAAAGTTGAGCGGTGCAACGGACTGCTGAAAACCACCCTGAAGGCACTGTGTGGGGAGACTCTCAAACACTGGGAGCTGCATTTAGCAAAGGCCACCTGGTTGGTCAACACCCGAGGCTCCATCAATCGAGCTGGCCCTGCCCAATCAGAACTTTTGCATACTGTAGATGGAGATAAAGTCCCCGTGGTACATATGAGAGGAATGTTAGGGAAGACTGTATGGATTAGTCCCACCTCAAGCAAAGGCAAACCCATCCGAGGGATTGTTTTTGCTCAAGGACCTGGTTCCACCTGGTGGGTAATGCAAAAAGATGGGGAGACACGTTGTGTACCACAAGGGAACCTAATTTTGAGTGAGAATGGTCTGTAATGTTTCATTGTATATATATATATATAGATAGATGTATATAGTTTTAAAGGGATATAGTTTTTTAAAGGGGGTTAATTTGGGCATGACATGGATGGCATAGAATAAGGGGTGGATAATGTCCTAGTTAGGACAACTGAGACCAGTTCATCAGGGTATGGGTGTAACCCAAAACTGTGTATTCTATAGCCTTCTATGCCATTTCCCAGAAACTGTTATCAATGAACCATTTACACCATCTGCCCATAGAGCCTGACTCCTCAGGCTATAAACTAGGTGTTAAGAGGCCTGTGAGATAGGAGGATGCTCCTGTCCTCACACCCTTTGTGGACCTCCCCGCCCTGAGGGAAGTGCTGAGCATTCCTGCCTGAACTGCAGGATATATAATCTTGGAGTCTTGGAACATTTGGAACCACTCTGTGGGATCCAGAGAAGGACTGCGGCTCATCGCTCTCAAACAGACTTGGATCACCCTATACTGGACTCCAATCACCACTTTGACCAGACTACAACAGCTCTCCCCCCAGCATCTCACTGCAATCACCACTTTTGACCAGACTGCAACAGCTCTCCCACCAGCAGGTTCTTCCCCTCTCCCTTTACTTTGGACTCACGCGGGGCCCAAGGAACACCACGTTGTTCATGCCCCAGGGTACTGGGTTATACATTTGGGTTTTGTGGGTTAAGACCAATTGTTTGTTTGTGTGATTGTACTTACTGTATTATTTTAGTAAATTGTTATTCTGACTTATAATCTCTCCTTTGAGTTGAGTTCATTTCCCCTGCTGGTTAACTCTTAAACCAGCACAGGGTGGGAATGACAAACCTACTCAGTCAAATCTAAAATGAGCTTTCATTAAACCAAGACCTCTTCTATTTCTCCGGACTACAGGGCACCATTGAACCTTCATCTTTATCAGTAAGTAGCATTTAAGCCAATAAACGATTTTAGGCCAATCCTAAGGTAAGCAAGTACACTGCAGTTTCTGAGAAGATTCTTCCACTAGCTATTCAAGTCTTGCACTTGGTTTTGCTATGTCTGCACCAGATTCTAACAGTCAAACCAGATATTTCACATGATTTACATTAAAATGACACTAAGAAACCTCTTTCCCTCTAGAGCAGCAAACTGTTGTGCTAGGTGAGTGTTTCTCAACCATCTCACTGTTTTCAACCAATCCAATCCCTTGAGCCGTCATCAACTTACGTCATTAAGGACTTGAGGGATAAAAAATCAAGGTGATAACAACTGCTGCTGCTGGCTGCAAGTGTTTTATACTTATTTCCGCATCCTAGAAGATATATGACTGCCAGCAATAGAAGGCAGTTAATAGCTCCCCCTTGCTTTCATGAATACTTAGGAGTAACAAGCATAACTTGCCACTGTTTTCTTGTTCGTGCTCTGGGAAAACAAACTGTTGTTGACTGCTCTGGTCTGCAGCCCCTAAAGATTCTTCTGCAGTCCTCAAAGGGTTCATGACCTACAGTTGTAGAACACTGTGCCTATAAAAGCACATCAGTAATTCTGATCTCTGCTCAACAGAGTCTGTTTTATACTTTAACAGCAATTCTTATTCAAAGCCCCACTTACTGCTGCTGTAACTTCACCCAGGAGTGGAGGTCTAGTAGCTTGCCACAAAGTTTATAGCCATCAGTCCATGCTGCTGTGGTTAGGCATAAGGAATCCAGAGCATGTTCAGAGCCCCATATAACACAGCTACTCCAGCAACCACCTTCATTCCAATTTGCATTGTCTGAACTTATCTCAGTAACTGAGTACAAATGCTTTGTCCCTAAAGTTTTAACTAAAACCATTTCTACTACAAAGTGCTTCTTCGTAGGCCCTCCTCTAAAATAGATAGCTGTTTTAAAAAACTTGTGAAACACCAATGTGAAGTACTTAATAAGGTTACAGTAAAAGACAGAATCTTTCAACTCCATATATGAATGTCAGGTACTTACACAATTAATTTTTAGGAGTCTAACCTGGGAATAAAGCTAGCACAATACAAATAAAAACAGTAATACAAGTAGCATTAGCATTCATTTATGTAAATTTGACTGGAGGGGGCTGAATTCCAGTATTTATTAACAAACCTTCAGTTCAAGGTCTCTAAGCAAACAATGCCTAGGAATTTATAAGCATCATACAAAAGCAAAGCAACTTAACCCCTCGCCCCCAGCTGCTCTTCGGTACAGATTTTATTTTAAAGACCTACTCTCCATACAAAGTTGGTACATTGCAATAGAAGCTAAATTTTCCAAAGAACATCTCTGGCAAGGTCAGGAGTAGGTCAGCAGGAGTTACAGCTGACTGCATTCTTGTGCCCAGACGTCAGTCATTACTCCAATCCACCAAGATGCCAAAAAGAAGGAATGAACAATCCTGTTTTCCTTACTAGTTATACTTTATAAGAATTATTTAACATTATCACACAGCAAAAAGGCCAACCACTAATGTAAATGGCAAGCATTATCTGAAACCAGCATGAACAATGAAAATCTGTATTGTTGTATGCTGTTTTATAAAGTATTAAATACCTCTCAAAGGGAGGTCATAAGAAATATCAATGTCAGAACAAACACTGAGAAAATCTAAAGAGCTCATTTTCACAAACTCTTGTGTACAAGTGCCCAGCATTAATGGGGAAAAAAAAAAAAGGAAATAAACTGCCACCAAAAACAAACCAAGAAAACTCACCTGAACCCTCTTCACTAACCCCTTCTTTTTGAGTTTGCAATCACTGAAATTCTCGGGCAGATTCTGCAGTAAAATAAACAAACAAGTTGATGAAGCTTAACGGTGAAATTAACATATTAGCAAAAACTGAAATTATCAAAGAATCCTCTGAACAGGCATCCTGAATGTCATGCCTGCTTAGTGAGGATGATTACACAAGAAAGAATTTGTAAGAAAAAGTAATAAAAAACGTCAGGGATGAGGCATGCTGACTGCAAAAAAACAGAGCTAGCAAATTTACCGCTTGTCTTTAGGTAACATACAGCAATAAACTACATAATACATTAACTCAATCACTTGCCATCATTAGAATGTATCATCAGTTATGCAGACATTGCCAGTCTGTTAAAGCTGTATATCTGATCATCTCTGCAATGTACTCATGGAAGGCAACAGATGTGAGGTGTTACACGCTGTCAGCTTTTAATTTAATTAAAATTGCATAATTTTCTGTACTCCTACCACCCAATATATTCATGTATTTCATCCTGGCAAATGTTACATGTTTTGTCCTTTTCGAGCTATGTGAAAGTGGAGTGTTGCTGGGGAATGGTGCTCAGGTTTATGATTATTTTTAACAGTTAAAATACCCGTACAGATAATTATAATTATGTTTACATGTTTACATGTTTATGTAAACACGTTTAGAAACATTGTGCTCTCACTGTTGAAAATGCATACAATTCTTGGAGTTTCTCATTAGTACACCTTTTGTTTTCTAATCTAACTCCGGATTAAGAATAGAAGTTTCTTTATAGTACTGTTTCATTTCAGCAAAAATGTGAGCCCCTCTGCATGGTTTAGAGACTATAAACTTTTGTAACAATCGAAAACCAAAAAAAAAAGGTTCTCTTTTACTGTTCAGACAAATGGTTTCTAATCCTCCTGTTTGTTGGCCGTGCCACATGCACTGTTGTGAGGCACTTCAGCTGGGCTGTCAGCTGTATGACCTTCCTAGAGGAATACTTCTTAAAGCCTTTGAGGTATTTCACTGGTGTTTCCCTCTTGGTTCCTAACAGCAGGGTGTCTGGAGTAGAAAGCTACAACGTAGTTTTCACTACTGAAACTTGGTGGGACGAATCCATGACTGGAGTCACGAGATGGCATTGCAGGGAGGCTGGACAGCAGCAGGTAACATATTCAACTGTGGAGACCCGTGAGGGGGTCTCTCATGCTGTTGGTGTGTGTCCCTGAATCTTTCCTGGGGTGCTGACAGACTAATTAAAGGTGTGGAGACCCAGGAGGGGGTCTTTCTGTCTGCATGTAACCCTGAACAGGTTAGCTGAACTGCCCTCCAATCCACTCTGCTCAGTGAAGGGTCCCCATAACAGGACACTGCAGACACATTGGTTGGGCACAAGAGTCTTGGCTCACCTGGGGCAATGACAGATTAATCAAAGGGTTTGAGAAAATCTTCCCTTTCATGTGGTGATGCTCCTTGAGCTTTAGAAAACTTGTCCTCTGAAGCTTTAATTTTATGTTTATGATCCATGCTAAGGGATTGAAGGATTATACTAAGGAAAGCTTATCAAATGCTTATTGATCAAGATAAATTCAAAAGTTTAGTAGTAAGTTCTCATCTTATTGTATGTGGCAAAACTTCCCAGAAGTCTGGCAAATGTTTGCTACAGGCACAATGATGGTTTTTCAGAATACTTCTTTCTTTTAATCCTTTAAATGTTAATTTGGTATAGATTTACCAGATGACAAGTATAACAGAGACAAGGAGAAGTTAAGTTTCATCAGAACAGCACAGTAATTTAAGTTCTAAAGAAGAACTATAACCCAAAAAAATCCTCAAGAAAGGAGGATGGGCCACCAGAGCATAATTATGAGTCAGCAACACTATCAATGTCCTCACTCCTGATACATGCAGTTTGACAGATTTGTCATGAACTTATGTAAACAAAATCAGTGACAGGTATTTAAGAAGAGACAGCTTTTTTTTCAATTGTTAGAACAACCTGTTCTCTGCAATAGTGTCTTTCTAGATTACAAATCTGCCATTTAATAAAAAAAACATAAAGGGAACAAAGTAAACGCTCAGATAGCAATACTGATGACAGAGTTCCTGTAAATTGGAGCAGGCTCAACAAGTACATACTGCCATGACTATGAATTTCAATTTTCCTACTGATCTCAGAAAAACTTTATTTTCTTGAAAAAGCCTTTCAGTTATTTAAAAACCTGTGCCAGATGATCAAGTCAAGCATTTTCTGTGTTCTACTCACCGACATTTGTAATAAGTAGTGTATTTTGACTTTTACTCCTGGACCAAATGTTTTAACTGATGAAATAAATAGCATTTCTGGTAATGCACACACACAAATCTTCAACTGTTGAACAAGACTCAACTGTATTCCTCCTGAAGAAAACTTCAAAGAGCTGTGGCTTATGGCACTGTCTGACTGTGTCACAGCATTAAAAATTTGTAAGATGTGCCTAACATCCCTCCACCTTTGCTGTGGTGGAAGCAGTAGCTATTTAAACATGTTAAAATGTTTAAGTTACAGCTACCCTACTCAAAAGCATCCCTTCAAGACTTTTCTTTCACACCTCTGGCAGTGACAACATTGTATTTTTTTCTCTCACACTCCAATACTGGTAGGACTACAAACTTACTTCTCCCCAAATCCCTTCTTTTAAATTTATAGTTGTTGAACACACACAGCCTAGCAAAACTGAGTATTAGTTCCAAACTCAGTGCCTCTAATTAACGAGCTTGCCTGCTAACAGTAAGAAACAATATGCAGGCTTCCTCACCTCTGTAACCATCCAAATCTCATTTTGTATCAAGTTACTCAGTTTTGAGTGATCCAAATAACACACGAAAGCCAAAACATTTTAATGAGCTTTCAGAATGATTCTGCCAAAGAAAAAAACTAGAACATTTACAGTGTGAGCTTGCTAGAGTGTTCCACTTTTACAATGCATCATCCATTCTTCTCAGTCAGTCATATTTTTCTCCTTTTAATTTTTTAACATGCTGTTGATTGAATCAATAGCACCTCTACATGTTCAATAGCATTTAACAGATTTTTCTGAACTTTTGCTTTTAATTGGCTACCAGCTCTAAGATACAGACAAAACCCTTTCTGGAAGCTTTACACTTTACTGCTTTGCATTTCTGTTTACCACTTTTTACTTCAGTGGAACCCATTTATTGTTCCTATATATACCTCATTACCATTCCCTATTGCTGCCTCCGTATATTGCACAACTGCAGTACAGTCAAATACTACCTCAGTTGGCTGGTGGCCTGTTCATCTGATCTGGTGTAATACCAGCACACTGAACACCTGCATTTTAAGATTCCACCCACCTACATCTGCAAGATTTCACAGAAGTCCAGTTTTCATGACAAACCCCACAGCCAGCTTTGTATATGAAAACAAATAAGTATGCAACTTCAATCAGTGATAATGAAAACTCTCACATATTTCTTAAAAAAAATGAGGTTTATTAATGTCATAGGCTCTTATACAACAAAGTAACAAACATCTGTTACAAATTTTGAAGGACACTGATTATACTTAGTGGCTGCTCCACTTTCACAAGAAACACCCTGGTTGTGACAATCTTCTATTTACCTCTGTACAAGTCCCTTATTCTCATCCAGCTCTCAGCTACTACACGATACAGGAAGACATATATTATACTCTGGAAATGTTAAGGTTATGATCCATTAATGACTGTAAAGCACTTGGATATAACCCCAGTACATTCCAAAGAAATGATGCAGTCCTCAATATGCAGACATCTCAGATAAAAGTAGTCAATCCACATGTGACTGACAAAATGAGCAAAGGAACTAACTAATTTTCAAAGCCAAACTAAAATATCTAGTATGTTTAAATATCAAATAAATTATAAGATATTCTTAACAGCAAATTTCTGTTGGGATTTGACCCTCCTCTGTGGTTAGTTACTTACAATGGCATCAATCTGTTCCAGGGTCTTCATGAACTGCTCTGCAGTTCCTTTTATCCTCTTGTCCAGCTGTTTTAGTGCTTCTGCTTGGAGCTCCTTTGCTAAAAATCCCTGAGGAAGGAAAAACAAAATTATCCCATACCCTACAGAATACTCATCTTAGAAGATCTGCCAATCCACAACGGCAGAAAACATCATTTACTATTTGTGTAGTTTCAAGCATGGTAGGGACTCCAATCTCAATCTGTATTCTATTAATCCTTGACATGGTAAATGTAAGATCTGCTAGGTTTACTTAAAAGATAAACAAGTAACAGATAACTTTGGACTTTAAGTGAATTCTTTAATGATTTTCCAGATATAAAGAATATAATTTATCCCACATGAAACAAAATTTACCTTTTTCCAAAGAGTGCCATGTCTCTATTTTGCAAACTCATAAATGGCATTTGAAGTTCACTAAGAATTATACAGGACCCTTGGACAGTTAGGAGGGACAGCCTATTACTGACTACTCAAAACCTTTAAACTGTTTTGGTTGGGTTTTTTTAATACATATACCTACAAAACTGTTTTGCAAAGATATAAAGTGATACAAAACTGGCATACCTTCTGGATACTTGTGAACTCTTTATTAACTTCCTCTAACTTATTAGCTATTTGCTCCACTGACTTCTCCAAATCTTTTAACTTCTTTAATTCAGCCTCTTCTTCTGGACTATTCTGTGTATTCAAAAGTACAATATTCACAACTATGGAACAAGTGGATACACGATGCAGCTAAAAAGCAGCAGCAGTGGCAATACAGACATAAAGGCTTCTGTTGGTTTACATACTACACTGTGGCTATTCTTTTCATATTTGAGAATATGTAAATTCTCATGAATAAGCTTCTTCCAAAGCTTAATTACAAATACTAGAAGAGTAAGGTATATAAACACACTAAATGAAATTAAATTGAAGGGAAAAAGGAAAAGTGCAAACTTTTTTTTTTTTCTTATTGTTAACTTAGCATTTTTAAAGTAGAGGTAGCATTTACATCACAAGATTATTACCTTGTCCTCTACTTGGCAAAGCCAGCCACAAGTCCTTTCACCAGAAATAACCCAGCAGACTCAGTAGCTACAGTTGGGGGAGGTTTTTTTTAAACCAGAAAAAAAAAGATGAGCAGATAAGGTCATCGGTGCACAGAAGGTTCATGAGCGCTGACAATAGATTACGCAAAGTCTTGTCAATAACGTAAAGCAGAAGCCAGTCAATAATGTAATTTCAGAAATGTACAAACTGCAGTTATTTGCAGGGTAACATGAGATTGAATTCAATTTTGTGGATAGGTATACAAAATTAGGTTAATGCTGTAACCTGTTTCTGTGTTCAGCATCTGACTTACTGACAAAAATTACAATAATTTAAGGAAAAAAAAGGTCCAAAGGCAACACTTACCCTTTTCCCAATCAACATGACTTTGCAACCATTTTTAACGCCAAGTGCTGATAATGGTTGTTCCAGTTCTTTCAGAGACTTTCCTAAATGAAAAACGAAGAGAGAAAAAAAAACAGCTAAAGTACGGTTAGTGGCATAAGAATGTCTTTTTGAAGACATTCAAAACATTGACACTTGAAACCGACTAAGATGAAATCTTATCATCTATAAGAAATGTTGCAGATTTATAAGTTACCTTTGTATATCAGTTTCTGAAAGGGAACTGGAACTCCAGTGACTTGTTCAATAAGTACAGCCATGTCTTGTAGTGTAGGTTCACCGTCTTCTTGTTGAGAAGCAACCTGAATACTGTGTTTTTCGTTGCCTAACAGAAAAATAGATTAACAGTAATACCTAGAAATACCTAGGAAACATTACAGAAAATCCATTTCTAATATTTATTTCCATTAATGCAAAAAGTTCTCAAACCACTGATTCTCATGTACAATCATAATTTTCAATCTTTCCTCTTGGAGTGACTGACCTGAGTTGAAAGTTTTGGTTTACACTGTAATAATCTGAAGATTTCAACTGGGTGTATTTTACTGGCATAATGCTCCCGCTAAATATTACTCCTATTAAGAGTACAGATAGTGTCCAGACATTCCACAAGCTGAAGCATGAAAGCCCACACCTTACTGATGTATCCCATTTCCCACTTGTAGGAACTTTTAATAGCATGAGTCTTGGTATCTGAGACAATTTATCAGTTCCTTTGCTCCCCACTCCTCATACGTGAGAAACAAGCAATCAGTGTCTACCCTGTGTTGCCTCCACACCAAATAGACAGAATTCTCACAGTCCAAAAACTACTTCTCCCCATAATACTACTGATAAGTAGCCTTAACCACTTTGAGAAGTCCCAGCTTATCTGTCACAATCCACTTATGGAGCATCCTATTCAGACTCCCTAAGATTACTTGCATGCAGTAAGGAGGAAGTTCTTAGGAAAAAAGGAGTATGCCTTTTAATCTCTGCTTTGCAACAGACCCTTTCTATAACCCTCTGTTCCCATGCATTTAAGATCTGTCAATCTGAAAGCACCCACAGGAATCAACCATCACTGGTTGCATGGGAAATCAAGACAGGCATTTTTTACTCTGCAGGAAAAGTCCTGAGCAAATACCAGAAATAAAACTATTCTCATGCCACTAATTTTAAATGCATGTATCTTTGATAAAGAAGATTAATATTAATATTGATATTAAAATACTCCAGCCTCCCACAGTCACATGAAAAGTGACACTGTGGCCTCAAAAACTTTAAAGCTTTAACAATACTTGTTAATTCTAAGACATTTTTAAGCTTAAAATTACATTATGCCCCCCTCACTGAAGCATTTTCCATAAACAGAACTTCCCGATTTGTTGTGGAAAAAAAAATCCCACAAAGCACAATCTTAAATATTTCAAACAGTTGTTTTGATATACAACTGCTTTGCATAAGGGCTCTGCCTATGAGTAGTTGAGAAAAAAAACAAAAACAAGCATTAACTGAGGAGAAGAACAGATGAAGCCTGTCTAACTAGAGAACCAGTTTAATTAGAAATTATAAGTACCACTTTGGGCAGACTGTAAAAAAAAAATTACTGTAAATTCACAACAGAGGTCCTCAGTGGAGCAGAGATCCACCTGCAGCCTGTGGAGGAGACACACACCAGAGCAGGTGAATGCCCTAAGAAGGCTATGGCCGCTTTGGGAAGCCTGCACTGGAGCTGGCTACTGGCAGGACCTGCGGCTCTCTGAAGAGAGGAGCCCACTCTGGAGCTGATTTGCTGGCAAGGCTTGTGACCCTGTGGGGAACCCACACTGGAGCAGCCTGTTCCTGAAGGACTGCAATCAATGGGAGGGACTCATACACTGGAGCAAGGGAAGAGTGTGAGGAAGAAGGAGCAGCAGAGACAGAGTGTGATGAACTGACCACAGCCTCCCTTCCCCTGCACTGCTCAGGGGGTAGGAGTTAAAAGAATTTGGGACGAAAGCGAAGCCCAAGAAGAAGAGAGGGGTGGAGGAAGGTGAGTTTTTCTCTTTTAGTTCTCATTATTGTACTCTGATTTGAATGTTAATAAACTACTTTTCCCCAAGTCGGGTCTGTTTTGTCCGTGACAGTACCTGGTAAGTGATATCCCCCTGCCTTTATCTCAGCCCACCAGCCTTTCCTTCTATTTTCTCTCCCCTGCCCGGCTGAGGAGGGGAGTGACAGAGTGGCTTTGGTGGGCACCTGGCATCCAGCCAGGGTCAACCCTCCATACTTGCAGATTGTGAAGTGATGCATATGGGTCTACTGCTGTTCTGTTTCTCAACTCTACTTTGCATCTTTCCCCACTTTCACTCATGCATGCAAAACTTTACTAAAAACATTTGTGCAAAGTGTTAAACCAGCATCTGACAGCAGCAGGTGTAAATCAGCCAGCTGAAGCCCAAGGTGAACAATGGCTTCTATTTGCTATTTATTAATGACAAAGTAATTATCAGGTAAGAAAAAATAGGAAAGAGGAAAATATTCTCACATAAGATGACTGATGGCAAAGAGCAAGATGTTGGAATTATAAATATGTCAATATCATTAAGTTATTGACATCTTTGCAAATGAAAACCCCTCAGACCAAATGGAGCTCTCTGAAGGCATCAACGAGCACATGAATAATGACAATTCAAACATATTATTCCACAAAGTTCCTCACCAAAGACTCTTAAATAAAACTACCAGGTGATAAATAAAACATTTTAACAAAATAACATAACAATTTGAAAACATGAATGAGCAAGCAGAAATAAACTCTAAAGATGGAAAGAACATCACCAGCACGGTGCAAAAGGAACACAGGCTGAATTTATTATTCAATAATTTAAAAAAATCTAGTAAAAAAATTAACAAGTTTTGCTAACAAAAATGAGCAGAATACCTTGCTGATTTAATACCTTACTATCCTCCTCAGTCCTCCTACTGTCTCACTTCACCAAAATTTAACCATGGTATCTCCATACTGTGGAGTCAGGGCTATTCTCACCTCTTCACACTAACTTTTTATATTTTTTTGCAGATATAAGACCATCTTCCCTTCCACCTCCTTCTCCCTCCTCATATTTCTTTTTTTGAGGGAAAAAACCTCAACTGTGTAAGCCGGCCTTTGAGTGACCCATTCCACCAGGTCAGCACCCATCTGTCATACTGAAGAAACCACACTCTCTGTTGCAGTCTTGCAGCCCACTAGCAGCAAACATCCAAGTATTTTTCAACAAAGAAGAAGAAAACCTATCAGGTAGCATCTGCCTTTAACATGCAGTGCTGACTTCAGCAATATATTGCATCTAAATGAAGATTACTACCGAACAATAGAATCACAGAATGGGTCAGGCTGGAAGGGACCACAGTGGGTCAGCTGGTCCAACCTCCCTGCTCCAGCAAGGCCATCCTAGAGCAGATGGGACAGGATTGTGTCCAGATGACTTCTGAATATCTTCAGAAAAGACCACTGCACAGTCTCTCTGGGCAATCTGTTCCAGTCCTCAGTCACACTCACAGTAAAGAAGTTCTTCCTCGTATGCAGGTGGAACTTCCTCTGCATCAGTTTCTGCCCATTGCCTCTTGTCCTATTGCCTGGCACCACCGAGAAGAGCCCGGATCCATCCTGTTGGCATCCCGCCTTTACACATTCATACACATTGACAAGGTCCCCTCTCAGTTGTCTCTTCTCGGGGCCGAACAGGCCCAGCTCCCTCAGCTTTTCCTCGTAAGAGAGATGCTCCAGCTCCTCGATCATCCCCGTTGCCCCCCACCGACCCCAGCTCTGCGCTCCCTGGCAAAGGCCGCCCTGTCCCCTGCTCCCACTATCCCCCCTCACAGCAGGTCTACGCCTGCGATCCAGCCGGAGAGAGACACTTGGAAGCGGTGGCCAGCAAGGCGCGAAACCTTATGGCAGCAGTCGGGATGGAGAGCGGGCCGAGCGGGGCCGAGCCAGCTCCGGCCGCTCCCCGCTTCGCCGGGGCAGCCGCGGCCCGCCCGCCCCGCCCTGCACACCGAAACAGCCGGCCGGAGCCCCCGCCGCCGAGCCCCCCGGCCGCTCCCCTGTCCCGGGGCTCTTACTGTAAGTGACGGTGACGGTCACCGGCGCTCCGGGCGCAGCCATCTCACCCCGGCACAGGGAAGCGTCGGCGGCACCTCCCGGGGCGCGCCCGTAGCACGTCACTTCCGCACCAGGAAAAGGGGAATGCCGCCTTCCCGGTGCGCCGGTATTGCTTTCCTCCCCCCCCAAGCAGCAAGGGTACGGCCGGGGCAACCCTGCCGTAAACGGGACGGGTTTTATTTGCCACCCTAGATGCTTCTGGGATCAGATCCAGACCCCGCCTCTGGCAAATCCTGTGCTCGTGCTACACACTGCGCTGATAACCTGCCCCCGCCCCGTCTGAAAGACCAAATCAGTTACCAAAAACACCACACAGAGGGATCTGCTAATCTACGTGGTTTTATGTCTCCATAGAATACATAAAGTTAACGACGACCCGATTTGGTACAGTTTTCTGAAAGGTTACAAGTACAGTCGCATAAAAGTCTCGAGACTGCGGTAGTTTAAAAATTGCGTTGAGTTCTTTTATCAAATAAGCATAGTAATAAGGGAGCTATTTTACAGAGAGTAAGCAGCAACATACAGTCTTAGTCTCAAGAAAGAGAAACATAATACAAAGTCAAAATAAACCTCAGCTATCAACAGCCACCACTACTCTTCACGTTTTACTTTGTCCATTAGACACGGAAATCAAAACCTGTAAGACTGACTGCTTCCACCGAAGGGAATTGTGATGAGTTTTCCATTAACAGAAAAGTCAGTAGCAGAACAACTTTCTTCAAAGAAAGAACACCACCAGCCATTCATATTGCATTCTAGGATGTAGTGATATTAAGGTTACACTGGAAGGACAAGCTCTCCAGGATTTAAAAAAAAAAACAAACAATTTGTAAAGTATAGTTCATTATATCCATTGTGCTTTTGAAACATTTATGTTGCAGGGATCTTTGGCAATCCAAATTCATCCACCAATACACCATCCTGTAAGAAAGAAGAAGAATGGGTTAACAACTCTCTACCAACCAGAACGTTTCACAAATGTTTCCTTACCATTTCTATAAAGTTTCTATATCTGCACTTGTCACTGTGTGACAGCTGGAATCAAAGTGTACTTCCTCCATATGAAGCTCTATTAAATCCCCAAAAGCAAACATAGAGAAGACTTTCTTACGGTTTTAAGAATAACTATTACTAGAGTTGTAACGGTACACTTAAATTATACTTGCAGTCTGAAAATGTTTGATAGGAATTACAAAATGCCATTTTAGTTATTTTCTTTAAATATAATTAAGAGCATTCCTGTACCTGTATTCTGTCATATGTAGTATTCAAAATACATAAAACATTAAGCACACTTTTTTGTTCAAAATATTAATGGTCCCAAATATAAAGTAACCAACACAAATGTGATTAATTCAAAACAAGCAAACAAAAATGTAATTCGCTTTTAAAAAGCAAAGGACTCACTTTGTTTTTTGTGTCTGTAGGAGTGACCTCTGGGATTGCTGGTGCAGATGCGGCTTCATCTAAGTAGGAATTGTCTTCATCAGCTAAAAGCTCATCACCTAACGCATCCAGTTCTGAAAGTGAATTATGCTGGTTGAAAAATTATGCAAGGAATTCCTTTTGCAAAAGAAAAGCTGCTCTTACAAAGAAACACGGTTCATACTGAATGCTTACATTCAGACTTATTTAGCATTAGTCATCGGTCAGAAATACACACACACACATACACACTAGAGAGAACCTCTTTCCCTGCCCTGCAGCATTCCATTGGTGAGTACCTCATGCTTGTCTCATGCTCTTGTTATTGCTCTTAAAGGAAATGCAGATTTAATGTTTAAAAAAAACAATTTTTAAAAAATACATTTAAAGCATTTGACTTATCAAATTAAACCTCACTGTATGACAGTATGATGATTTTTACATTTAGGAATATAAAAAATCATCCTCTCCTTTCCTCACCTGCTTCCAAATCATCTTCATCAATATCTGGTGTTCCATAGCTACGACTCAGTGCCTCCTGGACTTCATTGGCTTCTTCCATCATATCCTCCAACTGATCTTGTATGTCCTGAAGCAACAATTAATTTCAATTGGTCCATATTTAATCAAATTCTGTTTAGTAATTCCAACATACAAAGCACTCAATTCTTTTAATGCCTAAACCATTTTTTTGAAGCAGCATTAATACAAGTCAAGGCACATGCATTCAGTGCTAATGTGGCTTTAACTACTATTAAAATTATAATGTATGAGATAGAAAAAGAGGAACCTTGAAACATCTCTGCAAAATCCTTTTGTTTGAAGTATTCTTCAGGGAAAACTAAAAACCTCTAATAAATTAGCCAGTCCACCATTATCTTGAAAAGCAGAAAAGCTATGAAATCTAGACAAATTAAATCTACCATCTGGAAAATAAGCATTAAGCTAAGTTGTGCCACAGCAAAATTTAGAAGATACTTTAGCACACTTATGGGCACTGTACTTGGGTACAAGTAAGGAGACAATAGTTGCCTAAAGGTTTACAATGCAGGCCACATAACTGCATAGGAAAGAGAACTTGAAGGAATTCAGCACTGGCATTGGATAAGAGCTTAAGTGCAGCATTTCTGAAATTATATTTAATGATCTTATCGGGGGGGTTATACATTGTCTGAAGTCAGGGCCAGGCCTTGCTGATTTCTTGAAATTACATTTTTTTTGTTTGATTGGGTTTTTTTGCTTTTAGGTTTTGTTCTTTTTAATCAGGCACTTTCTTAAACTGGGGGAGTAAAGGTCTAATCTGCATGGGGGGAAAAAAAAAAGGACAAAAAAAGCCATAGTAGGAAGTATCTACTAACATTTATGCTGAAGTGCAGAGGAGAGGAAGGGAGAGAAGGGAAAGTTCAAAGATTAGCTCAGCAAGGAAACAATAATCAGTACAATAAGGCCAACAACTGATTACGCAGTACCAGAAAAATCAGGAAGGGATTACGATGGTGGTCCCATAAAAAAAGCCAACTAAAATAGTCAGGAATAGTGGACTATTAACCTTCAAGTTAATAGTCCACTCACCACTATTTCAGTACATTATTTCTGTTCTTTAATCATTTAACTATAGAAGCTCACCTCAATTTGATCAATCTTGACTTGCTTGTATGCTTTCTTCATTTCTTTCACCCCCAGTTTCATTGCATCCACCTAAAAGAGAGTCAGACCACATGCTTGTATCTGATGTAGTACACACAAATTAAACAACTGTGAGATTAATAAACTGGTACCGTTGTCTTTGTATCCTTCAGTGCCTGAATAGTGTAATTAGCTTGTTCCATATTAAAAGACTGCTGTGACAGATTATCCCTCTGTTGTTCATACCTGTTAAAAACAATACAAATAATGGCTTTAAAACACCACACTAATTATTACCGCAAACATTCTTAATTTTTTTTAAATAATTGAAAAATCAGCAGAAGTAGTCTAAACATAGGAACAGATTTGGGGTGTTTTTCATTTATCATAAACAACTGCAGAATAAACAGCTTCATAAGAATCTAGCCATTATGCATTTCTGTTTATTTGAAGCTGACAAAGCTATTCCTGAACTAAGCTTCTGTTTTAACTGACAGCAACACCAAATTTGCCTAGGAGTAGGTGAGCATAATAGGAGGAGTTTAATCACCATAAGCTTGACAATGCATGCCATGCTCACTAATGCTCTAAGAAGAATGGAAGAGTTGCCAGGTTATCCAAACTACAATGGCTCTGCACTGGAGCTTTGCAGGGCAGGGAGGAGGGGGAGGATAGGGTACCAAAAGGAAACCATTAAGGCTAACCAAAAACAAAAGGGAGATTTTAAAAATCAAGAAACCATCCTTCTCCAAGGTAAACTTGTATTAAATCAAGAATGTAAACTACGTCAAGTTAAGCAAAAGAACAAAAGCATAAAAATGAACAATGAGTCCTTCAAACATCCAAAGTGGGAGGTCTGCAAGACAAGGATGATCCAAATACAAAATCTTCTGGACAACTAATAGCTAAATGCATTACTGTTCAACAAGAGGGAAAAAAGATGACTGAGGGATATGACAATAGCCTATTATGAAGGGCCTGGTAACTGTAAATAGAGGAACAACTAGCAAGGAAGATTAACAGGCAGCACAGTCAAAATACAGAAAAAAAAAATCAAAATGTAAACCACAAAATCAAGCCCTCCTCACAACATCTAACTGAACTATTGCATTCCTTGCCATATGATATTTTGGATGGTAAGAGTTCACAAATACTTAACAAGTAATTGAGTAAATCTATAAAGGTACAATTTATCTGAAGGACATGAAATACAAGATGACACAAGCTTTGGCTTTGGCTCAGATAGCATCTAAGACTTGCAGTTCATGGACTGTAAGATACTGCAATGAAACATTCACGAATACTCGCTTTGTTCTGACATCTTTTCTTTGGATCTGTTCAAGATACTTTTCAAGACAGTATATTAGACAAGACCAGAGCACATGATCACCCAGCCTGTCCGTTTTGGTTTATTTGCATAAACACAATTACCTTGGCTACATCTGCTCAAGTCCTCAAGGGTGTCCCCAGAGAACAGGTAAATTTCCAATAAACCAGAGCTAGGTCTTCAAGTACACAATGTACAGTAACCAATTAATAATATAAAATGAGGCAATCTCTCAGAATGTTTAGGAGCCAAACACAGCTACACTAATGAGCAGATTTCAGTCACCTTGTACCAATATAAATTTATAGACTGACATTTAAATGCTGATGCAAAATCTGTAAGATGCTTCTGAAAGGCTTGTTCTTTAAAGGCATTTTTCTTTAAAGAATGCTCAGAAGAGTACTGGAAAGAGAGATGAAAGTGTGCCACCCCTCCTTAAAGAAAAAAGGCTTTTATTAATCACAAGCTGAGAAAGGCTTCAACTTACATTCGCTTCTGCTTTAACACTCTCAGTGCTTTCTGCTTTACTGTATTCTGAAAGACACAATATTGTTACATTACAAAAAATATCTGACTTTACACTTGATTATACTGTTTAAACCTAATGCACTAGATTTATGTTTTCTAAAAGATTCCTCAGTTACTAGTGCCAGGAGTTTAGCAATAGTCACATTCAGCGTTTGTCCTGCATTAATGATTAACCAAACAGGTGAGTACACGAAGCTTCTAACAGAAAATACTTTCAATTCCAGGCTTTTGAATTATGTTTTCAATAAAAAGAATACAAAAATCAAGCTTAGTCCATCCGAGCCATCTTTCATGAACACATTTTAATGGTCAGCATCAAGTAATACTGCAACAAGTGCTTTAACAATACCGTTTATATCAGATATGTTTATTATTGGATACATCTTGTATTGCAAATTCATCCCCTTTAAAAATGGCTTGTCCTGCTCCCTTTAGGCATAGTGAGACCTTTTGGTTTTGGCTGATGAACAAAACAGACTCTCTGTCAGACTTAAATAATACAAGGAACAAGGCAAGCAAGTTACTTCTGACTGAGGAATTACATGACACTTTAGAAGAAATAAAAACCAATGAAAACACTGTTCAAAGACGCATGTCTAATAAAAATAATCTTGCAGGATCTTATATCTCATCTGCAGGGCAAGATGCATTTCTAAGAACCTGATGAACTGGCTAAATCACTCCACTACATGACATGAAGTGTGAGTCACATCCTCTCATGCTTAAACCCCACAGAAGATTCTTACCTTTGCAGGTCCCTCTCTCATCTTCTTCATTTGATCCTTATACTTCACTAGTTCTGCATCAAGCCTAGCGATTTTCTTGTCAATTGACTCAGCTCTGCTATCCACCTTTAATATATGATGGGGAAAACAAACAAAACAACTTTCGTTAAGGTTTTGTTCAGGTATTGGACAACAAAATGAACAGCCTCAGTTTCAATGTTTCTAACTGAATTGTTTCTTCGCTCAGTGGTTTTATAAACAAGTGAAGTCTAGATTTTGCAGAGAATCCAAAACCAGAATCAAGTGAAACAACTTGTACAAGGAGTACAAGAAGCAACACACTTGAGGTTACAGGAAGCTCTGCTATTGTAACATGTTCTCATCATTTTGAGATGCTCCCTTGCAAACCCACTCAAGTCATGTCTCCATGCAACAATTTCTAATAACAACACAGTGCCAGGGACTAAACTGGAATGGAAAAATGTATAAGTGTACCGTGGTAGCAGATCAGGGGGTGATGCAAAAGTGAAAGGTGCCTGTTCAGCAAGGCTTGGGGTTTATTTTTGGTGGGCAGAGAACATTAATCCTTCAGAATGATATCTGGATTACAGGTTACATCTAAGAAGCCCAGACTTAAACAGTTTTTCAAAGGTGCCTAACTGCTTTGTCAGAGAGAGATGCTGTTCCCATCAGTTCCCACAAAGGTCCCAGGACACAGCACTTTGACCTGGTAGCTACTCTGAATTCTTACTGTGCTTTTGCTCTAAATCCCAACAGTAGTTTCATAGCTCAGTAAGAGACCCCCAGCAGCCAACCCTAACAGCCCTGGTGCAATGCATACCACAGGGTTGTCATTAGGGAAATATTTTAATCCTTCACCATAAGAGGGTTAAAGATGACAATTACATAACCGAGAATGGGTATAGGTAATTCGAACAGCATACACAGATTCATAAAAAGCCTTCTTAACATGAACTGACTATCACAGCATTTCTCTGGAAACAACAGGATAAAGCTTATTCACTTCTCATTCCAAGGAGCCCCTCTAGGGATTAGAATACAATGACATTCCAATTATAGCAGGAGACATCAGTGCAAATTTACAATTCTGACTTGCTAATGCTGTGGCTAAGCACATACAATTATGTGGATTTTCATTCTGGTGTTTCAATGCTCCTTCAAAAACTGTGCTCTATGACAGCAACATGCATTTGCCAGAGGCATCCTGAGTGGAACGTTTGATATGATCCCTTCACACAAGATAGTGAAGTGCCTGGGCACAGCTGGCATTGAAAAATTTGTATTAAGCTTTCTATTATGCCAAATATTTTACTAATAGCAAGAAAGAGAGATATTAGTGATTTTAAAACTCTTCTATGTTCAAAGACCTTCATCAGCTAAATGCATCTTTGAGGTCAGCCTCCATAGAGGAAAAACAGTTATTTGGTTTATTATATAATGATTCTTTTAAGAAGTACTAACAGGAAACTGAGAGAGAGCCTCCTACATCGATTAACTACATAAAAATTTCCCACACACATTACATGGGACCTCAGCTTTTAAAAATGAGACTGGACAGAAGAGGGGAGAATGGATCTAATCTATCCTGAAGAAAATTAGACTGTGTATTAGGACTTGAACAGTTGCTGTATACTACTCACAAATAAGGCACACCCAGGTATATTTCATTGCTACATATTAGAAGGGTCCCAATCTACACAAAAGAAAGTGACCCTGAATTTTAACACTCTTGTCACAACTTTTGTTCCTATGTTTTCTGTTTACTACTCTGAAAAACCCTAGGTTTGGAGTGTGTTTTTCAAAGAAGAAAAAGTAAAAACACTACTAATGCCACACTTCCTGATGCATCCTTCCTCCTACTGGTCTCGTGATAACTTTGAGTCATCTGTCTGTGCCCTGACAGCAAGCATAAAAAATCGTGCCATTAAGTGCAATGAATTTCAGATATCTAAACTTGCCTACACAGGAAAAAAACATCCAAAACACAGGCATGATTACTGCCTAAGAGTTGTCCACATTTTTACCAAATGTTAACTATGAATATAAATTGTTAGTCACCGCATACAAAATTTCCTAACTGCCATTTAATGGCTAATTACCACTGAAGTAGCATGGTAAGAGATTTCCCAAAATAATTTGACTCTTTCAAAAGGTAGAGCAAAATGTGTCTAAGACAGAAAATACCACAGAACTGACATTACTTGAGCCTCCAAACTGCCAAAGTTAACACGGTAAAGAAACAGTGCACGTTTTTTAATATCTCATACAACTCTCTTCAACAATAATTCACATGTAATTTAAGAAAAAAAATCCAATCATATCTGTAGTTCTTTAGCAGAAGCTATACTAGAGACTTCACTATAGTGAAAATGAACTGAAAATACAGCGAGTCTTTCACAAATGAGGTAGATTACTGCATATAACTTGGCACAAAAAGTTAATTCATAAGCTTCAAACTTGTAAAAGGAAGCATATTACCCATGTTTACTAGTATACAGAGATGTCTTAAATTTTAATTTCGTCCACAGAAATGGAGAGGCATCGAAACAGGGTGGTTTATAGACTTCCTGTGATGACACACCCTTAACAGGTATGTTTGCAGCCAGCCCTTCATCTTTCAACAGCTGACCAACACAGGCTCTTGATTTCATGTTTTAAAAACCACTCTGTAACTCATCACTGGTTGCCAAAGTCATCACATACCTAAAATAAACCTGAAACTCCGCTTTTCAGTTAACTTGCTGTCTTGTATAGTCAAATTTTCAGACAATGCAATTACAAACAACAAGAAGAAGATCAAAACTGCATTCAGCAGATTTTGGAAAAAATCCTAAAATTTACAGCTGTTTAAATTACACTTTGATGAATCCCAAAAATCCAGTGGGATTGACCATTGTCTTTAGTAGAAGACAACCTGCAGGCATATCTAAATTGTCTTTTGATTTGCTACAACATTAGAAAACAGACATTAACTTGGAACTGGCAAAATCAGCATGAAAAATCTAACGGACTAATACAGGAGTTGGTGGTTGTGAGGAAAACAAAGTTTCCTGGTCTTCAGCTGATACTGCCAAAATGACAAATTTAAGTATTAACGACAGTATCTCAGATGTATTTTGGAGTTCAAGCCGTCCACCAAAGTGTTTACTGGCAACAATGGGAAAGCTAATCCTGATTTTCAATCAGATAGTTTATTCATTGTTCTAACTAAACATACTTGGACTTATGTTTGGGCTTAATACTGCTAAAAAGCAATACAGATTCTCTGCCAGTAAAATAAGGTACCAGAAAAACACTATGACCACTTCTCTCCCTGTAACACCCAGTGGCATACACAAGAAGCCAATGTGTAGGCTTGTGTAGGTAGCACTGACAAATATTAATTAGGTATTTTACTTAGAGAGTCTCTTCACTGGGTAGCAAAATAAATCTCCTGTGAGGAAAACTGTGATTTTCCACAGAAGGTTTTGTTGTCAGGTCCCAGTGACAATGCTTAATTAACATCCATTTATACCCCCACGTTACTGACCTTTCACTGGACTTTGTTAACTACTGACACAAATACGACCTCTGTGTTCTTTTTTAACCTTTTAAAAGTAGCTTACAACAGAAGGAGCTGCAAAAACATCCTACGATTTTCTTCAAAAGCTTTAAAATCAAAAAAAGACTATGAAATTACAAGACAAATCTTCTTAAAATTTTTCCTTAATCTTCTTTTCAGGCAGGCCAAGATTACAACAGTTATAAAGTGTTCTGCCGTGCGTTTCCTCATCATTTCTTACTTGGTTATCTTGACCTTGTTTATCTGTCCATCTGCACACACCTTTGGCAGCAACCCTACAGCAATCCTACTCACCAAAAGAGACAGAACACTCTTCATTAGAAGAATTCATCACAAGAGGGAATTGCCCTTCCACCCTCCCACCTTCTGTATTGGACAGAGAGGCTGGTTTTCTTGCTCCTGCCCCTGCCTTGCCACAACTTGGCATGGCAGGAGTTAGCTAGTGGAATCAGAGGAGGGAAGTCCTCAGATGGCAATACTGAAAATACCCATGAGGATGTAAGGAGAGCCATGCCTTACATGCACATCGTGTGCAACTGCTTATGGGATGTGCTTCTACGCACGGGAAAAAAACACAGGCATAGGTGTATATACATACAAAGGTACGTGCCAGTGTACAGGCACAGGTTCATGCTAAAATACATCTATGTATGTGTATATATATATATATGTACAAACGCGCTGTACCAAAACGTAGCCGTGTATCTGTGCACACTGAAGGACAGTGTTCAAGGCCAGGCGGGACAAGGCTCCGAGCCTTCAACTGAAGGTGTCCCTGCCTACGGCGGGGGGCTGGAACTGGATGATCTTCAAGGTCCCTTCCAACCGCCCCCATTCTGGGGTTCTACGACACACACACATCTCCCAGGGGCGCACACGCAGTGCCCACGCCAGCCGTGTCCCCACACACCCACACACGCCTGTGCACAGGTGCCGTCACACGGCCCCCCCCCCCGCGGCTCCCGCCCCTCCCGAGGCGGCGGCCGGGCCGCGCAGCGCCCAGGCGGCTCCGGCCCCTGCCGAGTGCCCCGGGGCGGGCACTCACCGTCCCGATGCAGTCGGTGAGGCTGGGCGGGGGCGCCTTCGGCTTCGCCTTGCCGAAGAAGCGGTTCATGGCGGCGGTGCCTCGGAGTCGCTCCCGGCCCCGGCAGCGGCAGCAGCGGCGGCAACAGCGTTCCCACCGACCCGGAACCTCACGGCCGGCTCCACCCCGCGGAAGAAGGGCCGCGGGAAGCAGGAAGCGCTCTCCCGGCGGCGCATCCCTGAGCTCCCGCCCCCCTCCGCTGGGTGCCGGTGGCCCTCGGGGCCGCACGGAAGCACGGCTGTTCCGCACACGGAGACGCTTTTCTCCCTCAGCGCACCCCGTGGAACGAACGGCTGGGCTTGCACCGCCTGCTCGAAGTGTAGAATCATCCCCGTAAGGTCATTTGATCTGATCTGTTACAAACGCCATGAAAACAGTCACAAAAGTGACTGTCCCCCTACGCTCGGCACTGGGGAGGCCACACGTCAAGTTCTGCGTCCAGTTCTGGGCCCTTCAGTTTAGGAAGGACATTGAGGTGCTGGAGCAGGTCCAGAGAAGGGCAACAGAACTGATAAAGGATCTGGAGTGCATGTCCTATGAGGAACAGCTGAGGGAGCTGGGGGTTTTTAAACTGGAGAAAAGGAAGCTCAGAGGAGACGTTGTCACTCTCTTCAACCCCCTTAAAGGAGGTTGTAGCCAGTGGGGGTCAGCCTCTTCTCCCAGGCAACTAGTGACTGGACAACAGGACATAGTCTTAAGCTACACTCGGGGAGGTTTAGGGTGGACATCAGGAAGAATTTCTTCACTGAAAGCGTGATTAGACATGGGAATGGACAGCCCAGCGAGATGGTCGAGTCACTGTCCTTGGAGGTGTTTAAGAAACAACTGGATGTGGGACTTGCTGCCATGGTCTAGTTGCCGGGGTGGTGGTGGGTCATAGGTTGGACTTGATAATCTCAGAGGTCTTTTCCAACCTAATTAATTCTGTGATATCATATTTGTTTTATTTTTTTATATTAAGAACACTTTTTTTATTTTGTACAGGAGTTACTGAGGACCTAACATATCTTTAGGCTTCACCCACTGATCAAACTGGTCTGACGTAAGGAACCCCAGCTTTAGAGCAGCTTCTTTTAACGTTGTCCCCTCTTTGTGAGCAGTTTTGGCAATCTTAGCTGCTTTATCATAACCTGTAACAAAACAAAAGCAACAAGTTAGCCATTCGCAATTTCAATGATTCATTAGAGGTGAGAGAAAAGTGGGACACTTGGTCTTTGGAGAATTATTTGCCAGGCATTGCTATTACTGTTTAACTCAATTTGCAGTAAATGCACACCAAATGTTTACACTAACTCCTTATTTAAAGTGAAGGTAAATTCTGTTATCCTGATCTTAATTTACTTAGATCAAAGATTTATGGGACCTTCTCCTTTAAAAAAAAATAATCTCATAACATAATCTTTCACTTATCATTATTAGCGGTCAGTTCAGGAGAACAGGTTCGCAAATTCTCCCAATCTCCTTCTGATTCTAATCAGAGTTATTTTTCTAATGCACTGGTATGGCCACTGCAAGGAGGACACAACATCTGCAACAGTAACAGCAATTGGTGATGTTGAAGTAAATTAACTTTTGACCTGAGCCATGACTTGGTCTCCTAAACATCGTGACAATACGGATAGCATGTGAAAAATAATGTTGCCACAAAATATTTCAGTATAATGTTTTGAGAACTTTCTGAGCATCAAACCTACCTATATGTGGGTTCAGTGCTGTTACCAACATCAAAGATTCATTCATCAGTTTGTTGATCCTGTCCGTATTGGCTTGAATTCCTACTACACAGTTGTCAGTGAAAGAAACACACACATCTCCAAGAAGTCTTGCAGAGTTTAAAACATTTTTAATCTAACAAGACAAAGAAGGAAACACCAATTACTTCATTCAGATATTACTAGTTGCACATTCTGGCACATTTGTTCATAACCAGTGTCCCCCTTTCAATATCAAATTATTTAACAGGCTATTTTCCTTCCAGTATCTGAAGGTGGTCTACAGGAAAGCCAGAGAGGGACTCTTCATCAGGAATTGTAGTGATAGGACAAGGAGTATTGGGTACAAAATGAAAGAGGGGAAATTTATGTTAGATGTTAGGAGGAAATTCTTTACTGTGAAGGTGGTGAGACACTGGAACAGGTTGCCCAGGGAGGTTGTGAATGCCACAACCCTGGCAGTGTTCAAGGCCAGGTTGGATAAGGCCTTGAGCGATCTGGTCTAGTTGGAGATGTCCCTGCCCATGGCAGCACAGGTTGGGACTAGATGATCTTTAAGGTCCCTTCCAACCCCTTAACAGCAGTCCAATAAATAGTATGACCTCCTCCTTTTGCATTCCTATTTAAATGAATTTGTGAGAAGCAGAATTCCTGCGTAAAAACAAGCACAGTATGTGTAATCATTTTGTTATACCCATTCACAAATAACCAAGTAAAAAATACAAGAAGGTATTTGATTTGTTGTAATTTTCCCCCTCAGGTACCAATTACAAGAACATATCTAAAAATATAAAGGACAATAATGTCTGGCATTAGTTGTCTTCTTTGATGATCCATAACATGCCACCTCTTTTTTTTTTTTTTTTTTTTTTTTTTTGGAGAGGTGACTGTTTCTATCAAATTTATCTTCTGACAGGTACACCTCTTGGCTGTTTGATATAATTTTTTTTTCCTCTTCAAAACCAGGGGCTATATGCTTAGAATAAATATATTCAGATTGGCAGAGAAAAAATTACCCTAAGCAGACAGTAATGAAGAGATAAAAAAATGCTTTTATTGTAAAATATAAATTTTCTTTCAATCATTTCTAACAAGCATAAAAATGCAGCATCAGTCAGTATAGGCTGTGCAGAAAAATTACATGCTGCTTCTTTTGTGCCTCTTATTTTTAACAAGGCAACAAAACCTCAAAAACTTTCTTTTTATTTCTATTTAGTATCTTCTCTAAAAGTCACCTTAATTCTTTTAAAACTATCACCCCTACCTTAACCTCTATGCCATTCTTTCAACATCTTATATACAGTTCTCCACAATCTTCTGATTTGGTGCTTTTGTTTATATTCTTGTCCTCAATTTCTCCTCTGTTTAGTTTACCTTCTCAGTTTTAAGGCATAAAAAAACCAAGAAAAAAGCCCCAAACAAACCCAAAGTAGATACTCCAAAGGAAAAAATAAGAATTATGACTTCTCGTCAAACCATACAAATTTCAGTTCAAGGTGATTTGTAACACTCCACTAGCTTGACTTTTTAAAATTAAATATACAAAAGCAGCAGCATGTATCTTGGTATATCCTGCTCACACTGTAGAAGGCAGACATTATTTTAAATACTGAAGTCTAAGGCTAATCATTTACAATTTTACATGCCTCACTTGCAAAAAGTATGTAACCCTTTGGTATTCAGCAGTAGCAGAAATGAGTAACAGACAGCTGTTAAAAAAAAATAAAAATCCTTGGTTTTAGCTAAAATACCAAATTTGCTGTGGCTTTGTACAAAAATCTTGCCTCGTTTTGTGTCTCTGCTTACTTCCTTAGGCTGATGATACACATACATCATTAAGGTAGAAGCTTATTTGCATAAGATAGTTTCACGTAAAAAAGATTCTCAGCTCCCTGTCAAAATAACAAGGGCTTGCCGTACAAAATAGTAAAATTTGTTCTCACAATTTATTAGCTTCTCTGGTGCTTGTATTATTCACTGAGGGTTTTTCTGCCCACGAATTATCTGACTATACAAACAATCACTGAAAAAGTCCTAGATGTTTAAAATTTCATGAACTTACCATCATGGGCTTAAAGACATTCAGTTCAAAGTGTCCATTGCTTCCTCCTACAGTAACAGCAACATGGTTTCCCATAACTTGGGCTGCCACCATCGTTACAGCTTCACACTGGGTAGGGTTCACTTTTCCTGGTTATGAAAGGGAGAGAAAAAGGTTACCAAAGAAGGAAGGAGAAAAACCAACCAACCAACCAACCATCACCAGTCAGAAACCAACAGTTTCCTCATCTACCAAATCACATTGAATAGAAAATGATTTTTAAGAGGTAACAAGTCTTACTAACTTCTGTGCACCACAGAAGAAAAACTATTTCCATAAATGATATTAGATTGACTGCAAAGACTATTCCAGTATTTCAGCTAGGATTTTTAGAACAGCTCTGGCTGCTTTAGCAATCTACCAACACTTCAAGAGCTTGATCAACTGTGCATGAGCTAAGCAGCTGTTCATTACCATGGTTCTTAATAGTCAGGAGTATATAACCTTACTTACCAACATACAGCTGTGCAAGCAGGTATTTTTATAAATGCAAATTCTGGTATAATAGATAAGAATTGATAGAAGGATTGAATCATGGACTTACTGACATTTGTGATCACAGAATCATAGGATATACTGAGCAGGAAGTGACCCATAAGGATCATCAGGATGCTGTTTGGTAAACATTTGTTAAGAGACAGTGGTCCAAAACAAAAGAAACAGGTAATAATTCTCTCTGCTTTCTCTGTACCTGGCATGATGCTGCTTCCTGGTTCATTTTCAGGCAGGATGAGTTCTCCAAGTCCAGAGCGTGGTCCAGAACCCAGGAAACGAATATCATTAGCTATTTTCATCAGACTACAGGCCACCGTGTTCATGGCTCCACTGAGTTCAACCAAAGCATCATGGGCTGCAAGCGCTTCAAACTTATTCGGAGCAGTGACAAAAGGCAAACCTACATGGAGGAGGGGGAAGTATTAAACCAGTGAGGCACTTCCTTGCAGACATAAACCAGCTAATCAAACACATGATTAGCTTAATAAAAAATAAAAATTAGTAACACTATAACATCACCTCTCTTCTCTACAGCTTACTTTACTTAGTTCTTAAACAAAGTCAATACGAAAGACACAATAAAAGTCATTAAAATACAGAAGAATATGACATTTTAGCATCTACCAACAACAAAGGCAAAAATGTCAAGTTTTCATTCTGTTATATTGCTTTTCATCACAGTATTTTGTGAATGTCAAAAATCTTTCAGAATTTAGCCCAAACTTATGTATTTCTTCCAGTAAACCAAGTTAGATAATTCAGATTGTTAGTTGCTTTGATGGGTTCCCTCAGTTATAAAAATAGATGGTTTTGCAGCATTAAGGTAAATGCAGGCATTAAGGTAAATAAGAAGTAATCACAACGGAATTAGCTATTTAAAGGAAAAAGATGCACCTGAGTACCAGCACTGGAAGCAAACAATACACCACTCAGAACATGTGAAAGCTGATTCAGACTTAGGAGGATGCCTGCCAACAGCAAAAGCACAGCGGCAATGGAAGTAACAGCTCTGTTTATGTTAATTAAATGCCTGAAGATTTAAGCCTAGGTTCCGTAATGAAAAACATTTCTTCAGGACCTTGCCCTGGAAGGAAAGTCAAGCAGAATGCTATTAGTGGGAACAGATATCATTAGGGACTGACTGTGGGCTGGACTTCTGCCCCACAGAACTACTGATCTGAGCTTTCATCACCCATTCAAAGAAGAGCAGCATAACCTCCCTAATTTCTTGTGTTTGGCAGCTCCTGACAAACAACACCAAATCCCACCCAATCTGCATGAGCTTCTGAATTGCACAGCTGCCTTCTCAGTTGCAGAGATCCAACCAAACTTTTCCTCTTGTCCTGGCCAATAAACATCCTCTATAAGAACATACGGATCTTCAAGAGTCTGCCCTACTCGTTTTAAACTCGTACAGCCTGCCATTAGGACACCTAAAGAGCACCAAGATGGAGAGCTTCATAACACCACCAAAACATGCCCTGTACTGCTCCTAGCAGCTGTTGGTTACAAGAAGTTACTTCTTCTCTCTCAGGGTACAAGAAAGTATTGACCCTCTGCAAGACAGTGAATAATAGGTCCATTAAAAACAAAATACTGTTGATAAGCAATTTTAGATTTTACAGCAAATGTAAATGACGGATGTGCATGTTTATTTTGGGGGCATTTTAAAACCTTATATTGTGACACAAGATCTGGTTTACAGATCAAAAAACTCAATATCATTGTAAATTAAGTTTTAAGATCTATCAGACAGCATTGAAAGAATTAGAAAGCTAACCTTTACTCTTTCACATGAAAAAACCAGAGTGGCTTTGGGAGCTTTTTTTCCCTTCTTTTGTGCTGAGTCACTATAAATTAAGAAAGCCAGAGGAGCAAAGATCAAGACAGAAGCATTATAGTTGGGCTAATAATAGAAGTCTGAAACTGTATCCATATTCAATGAACCTTGCTCAGAAAAACACCATAATTTCAGTCACTTTCAATCCACTGAGTAAAATTACAAAAATACACTGCAAGAAAAATCTGAAGTAGAAGGCATATAACAAATAGCATTAACAGAAAGTGTCATGTTAAAATAAAACTACAATTTGAGCTTATCAGAGGTATGGAAACAGAAAGATTTAGTTTGAATTTGACTGTGTGTTACACATACCGCTTTACTGGTAACTCCAGAATATCATTCCTCACCTGTCAGTTCAGCCACTTTAGCAGCAACTTTCTCAGCAAAGCCAATTCTTGTGTTTAATCCTGTGCCAACTGCAGTCCCACCAGCTGCCAGCTGATATACTCTTGGCATGGTTGATTCAATCCTAGCCACACCATATTTAATTTGTTGCACATAACCACTAAATTCCTTTGAAAGAAAGGAGGACAAGATAAAGGAACAAAGACAATAACCAAGAATAAACACCTAGAATCATTTAGATTTTTTACATGATTTCACTTATTTTTTAAAAAACATGCAAGCACTGAATTTTACCCAACTGCTACATCTTAGCATGTTGTCAGTAAAAGTATGGAAATATTAGATGACTGTTCCCACACAACAAACAATTATACATAAAACCAATCTGAATACATAAAATAAAATTATACATAATGCCTTTTATCTCAGGCGTGTACTTAGTAGGATCTGAATCCACATTAAAACAGCTCCAAGACTGAACTAATGTTCTCCAAGTACAAATAAAGAAATGGATCTTGGGCTTTGTTCACTTGACTTTAGTTTAGTAAAACCCACCTGTGCATTCTTACAGAAAAAACCACAAACTTTACCTGGATATCAACTCACTTTAGTTCATTACCAAATTATTGTAATATAAGCCATTCTTGACAATATGATAAGATTTGCCATCTTTTATATTTATACACACATACACACACACTTACACAGAGGATCATATATCTAAGCTTTTCATTCAAAACACCTAGTAGTTTTGTTTGTTGGCAAAACCTCATTTACAGAAGTTTACAGATTACAGACTGCAATTACCTCTTCCTTGCAACGCCAGCGTAACTGAAAAATTGCGTTGTGTTATTTGGTTACAAAACATCATTTAACAATCATTTATATCTTAATACTGTTAGAAGTAAAACACATATGCAAAAAGTTAAGAAAATTTATGACCCAGTTATTAGAGTACAGCATATTCAGCAAACTCCAGCATAGACTGCAAATACTCACACTGAGATTCAGCCTATAATTTCTCTTAAACTATCAACTTAATTCAGGCGTTCTCAAGTTGGCCTCAATATCCTCCAGTACATTTACAAGAATTGTCCAAAGAAATGCCTAATTTTATTTTTTTTTTTACCTGTCCGAGTGTAAGTGGAACAGCATCTTGCGTATGAGTGCGCCCTATTTTTATGATTTGGGAAAACTCTTTGGATTTCCCTTCAAGTGCATTCTGTAGCTTCTTCAGTCCAGGTAACAACACCTCATTAACCTCCTGGGCAGCAGCAATATGCATTGCTGTTGGGAAAGTGTCATTTGAACTCTGTGAAGAAAGTTCAAGAAATTTATTTACAAGCTTTTCTCACCACTGTTGCTGTAAGATGTGCACGTATGGCTTTCTTCTCTTTATTTTAAAAACAATTAGAAACTAAACTAAGAGTAAGCAACTTAGGACTGTTCCACAAGGCCAGAGTCTTATTGATAAATCAACTTTTTATAACTATACCTTAAGAAAGTTAAACTGAATATAGATTGTTCATAACAACACTGGGACAAAAAACAAAGAAAAATAATTACTACAGTATTTATGAGAGACAGGTAAAACGGATGGATGATTTTAAAGGAATTGTAGGTGACTTTAAAACACCTATGTGTTGCTTTGATAATGTTAAATTCATAGTTCACTGGATACTGAGTAAGCAAAAAAGATCAGGGAGGGAAACAACCAAGTCAGTGGCTTAGTATTTTGTTCAGATCAGCTGAAGTTTAAGAAGGAAGTATAATAAAAACATCTACCATGATCCAACATTTAGAAACTGGATCTATATTTAAGTTCTTTTAAGGCTGCAGGAACAGTCATTGTCATAAGGCCACCTCTGCCCATTCATTATGTGTGAATTTTTCTGTCATGAATGAGTTCAAAGTTTTTAATCTCAACAGCTCATACTGTCACTGACAAACATCTTAAAGTTCATTTAAACCGAAAAAAATGGAAAATTGTTGCCAAAGCTGTACCAAAACTAATTTTTTTTTTTTTTAATTTAAACAGTGGATATAAGAGAACTCAAAATTCAAAAACCCAAAACTTCTGAAGTTCAAAGAAGTATAATACAAGTATAACAACCTGGCTTTTGTTAACATGGTCATTCGGATGTACTGGCTTTTTGCTCCCCAGGGTGCCCCCCATTATCTCAATGGCTCTGTTGCTGATGACTTCGTTGACATTCATATTGGTTTGAGTTCCAGACCCAGTCTGCCACACTACCAATGGGAAGTGATCATTTAATTTTCCTTCAGCTACCTATAATGGAAAAAGAGAGAAAAGTTATTCTATGAGAAAATAAAGTAAAAGCATAAACCTTAATATTTTATAGCTATAATTAAAATCATGCTCTCTATTGTATTTTTAAATCTACATATAACAATTGTGAATTCACACAAGAATAATTAACAAGTTTTTGATGTAATACCAGATATTAAAAGGGAAAAAAACATTTGCTATCTTTTTGAAGATGCTGAATTGTGAAACACGGAGTTACATAGAATTTGATTTCATATTCTACAGTTATAGAAAGAAAAGATTTTTAAAAGGTATTTTAAATTATATCTTCTCTTTCCCAAACAATGCAGCTGATTTTACAAGTCAAACACATCACCCACTTTACCAAATTTTAAAGCCATTTGAATTCTAATCCTCCTGGATAGGACTAGAGGTAGTACATGCTGGTTCTCCTTTCCACAGTTATTTGCTCAAGTTAGAAAAATTTTTAAGGCAAGAGAAATATCTTAAGAAGTTTTTCAATCAGAGCACATAAGGTGCAATTCAGTGTGCTGTGTGTCCTTCGGTTTTGACCGTTTCGACAAGGCTTATCTGTTCCCAAACTTCTCACCATGGGTGGGCTGCTTTCTTCTAGGAGATCAAGATCAAGAGCTGCACAGTTTCGTCATGTACACTGATCACAACTATCAGCTTGAATTAGAGGCACTGAGAAGTCAGTTCCTTTGGGAAATAGTCCCCCAGAAAAGCTGTTTTTGCCAAAGATCATCAGCCATCCACATGCAGTACATGAAATCTGTGTAACTGGACTGTGATATTTCACAAAAAAGAAATTTCATACAGGAAGTTCCAGACCTCTTACACCTGTAGACATAACATTTTGCATAGACAAAGCCAAGAGGTGGCTGATAGTAGCAAACACCTTCTTCCTGTAAGGCACGCTCCTCTTTGATCAACATTTTTTAGAGTCTATTGAATCTTATGCACATTTAGAGAGTTTTCTAAACATGTGTTTGTGATAGCATCAAAATCTGTGCTCAGAAGTATCACACCCGTACATATGAGCCTCAGAAAAACAAAGGATCTATTGTCACAACTCTGAGCCTAGATAACCATCTCTGGATTATCAGGATACATCAGTCCTCCTGGAAACATGTTTTTCAGAAAAGGATCTTACGTATTCCCCATCTTATACAGGGGCAAAGTTCCCACCTCCAGGAGTAACTTGATTCCTTGATGTATCTCTTTAGGTTGTATTAGAAAATTATTTTGTAGGTAAGAGAAAGGATATCATTGCAAGGATGTTTTTAAAACACAACAAAAAAAAGCCCCAAACAACTTTCAGAACTTATGAATCTAAACTAAGTAGCCTTTAGCCACCAAAACTTCTAATCCACCTTTAACTAGGGGAACCCTAGAAACAACAGAAAGAGCCTGGATATATTCTGGAATCCCCCACAGCTATTGGCTCTTGGGACTTAGGCTGCTACAGCTGGTAGAAAGAGGATGAGGCTTCTGCAAATACTGAAATATTTTTAAGCAAGTTAGAACAAGAAAACTCTGTTAACAAATGCTTCTAGATAAACAGATCTGTTGATTTATACAAATCAACACACTTGGTATTACCACACCTCAAATAATGGTCATTTACAACTCTGCACTTGGGTGGCATTTATCCTAAGAAAGAGGAAGATGCCCATTTGTCTCATCATGTCCTCTTTAGCAAGCAAACTGATACTTACAAAGCACAGATTTACTAGTAAGCCTAAATCTGGAGAGGAAATAGATAACCAGTAACAGATAAACTACTCAAACTGCAGACAGTCTTCAGATTACCAAGATCCAATTGCTTTACAGATTAGAGACTTCCAAAACTAAAAAGCTTTGCTTGGCATATCAGACTTCATTTAGTTAAATGAACTGAGATTCTATTCCCCTCCTAGGTTCTTTTATACTGTTCATCTGGTAAGAGTCAACACTATACAAGTAATAATTATTCTTAATAGAGGGGGAAAAAATCACATTGCTTTAAGTATCAAAATGCATTTGAATATTTCATAATTTCTTTAAATGCAAGAAGTAAAATACTAAAATTATTATATAAAGTAAATGATTTCTGAAAAACAAAAGTCACTAATAAATGCTTTTCTCTAGCAATCGGAGAAATGCAATCCCTCAGGCTCCTGTGAAAAGCTTAACAAAAATACAATGGCAGTTCTAGTATTTTAACAGTTTGTTCCTACCTCATTTGCTGCCTGTACAATAGCTTTAGCAATCTTTGGGTCGAGACCATAATCTTGATTTACTTCAGCAGCTGCTCTCTTCAAGATGCCAAAGGCCCTTATGACTTGAACCTGAGACACAAGGGTAAGTTTAAATATACAATTTTCTTCCCCCAAAGGACATGTTAGGAATTTATAGTGCATGTCTAGTTCTAAACCAAACTCCTTCTGATCATAAATCCAGCAGTAGTTCATTGAACAAACCAGAGAGCAATCAGGTCCTATGGCCTATGCTACCATTAACAGTAACATTCATCCAAGCAGTCCAGAGAACAGTATACAGCTTTCTTTGCAAGTCCATGTGTGCTCTGTGCATCAAAAATTACATGCATTAAAATTGAACTGGTTCCATTTCTAAAATAGCCTTTTGAGGGAAAACTGACATATGTTTCAGTACATGGAAAGTCAGTATACGACAAAGCAAGTGCACACTAATGCTCTATGCACAGCTACAAGTGAAAAAGCAACTTTATATCAATTCATGCTCTGCTTAACAACCTCAATAAAAAAAACTATATAAAAGACACAGCAAACAAATTATTCCATTCAGTTTTTCATCTCTGGGAAAATGAAAGACAGATTTCCACTCATCCTGGTTATTAAAAAATTAAGCAACACAAAAATTATTCAAAAGCAATATTCAATTTATTTCAGTCCAACAAAAAAAGGATTTCTACCACAGAATGATATATTGCTATGGAATTTCTACCTTTAATTAAAGTTCAAAGTTGCTTACACTTCCAGCAGAAGTCTAAGAAAAAGGTATTCATTTTCACATCCAAAAAGCACTTAAGAAAGAAATTTACACAGATTCAAATTACTTACTGGCATCCTTTCTGAAACACCTCCAATTTTGAAGTTCATTGTAGATCTTACAGTTTGGGCACCATAGTATTTGTCACTTGGGACCTTAAGTTCACCAAAAGTATCATATTCTATCCTAAAAGCCTCTTGAGTGGACTGTAGAAAAACAAAACAAAAAAAATCCAAACACTGGTAAATGGCACATTCATTTTCAAAGCAAGCAGTCAAGAAAAAAAAGCCAAGAAGGGGGAAAAAACACAAAGCAAAGACATGTGGCTAGTCATAGGTAGTTTTATACCTTTGAAATTAAGATATTTTTCTAGTTTGAGCACCTGTCTCACTAGAAGTCACAACTACTACCACTGTGAAGCCCAGCTGTCCCACTGGTGACAGGCAGCACTGCAAGACTTAAGACCTCGGCTGCCCACTGTCATCCTGATGAGAGACTGTTTCTTCTTTTCTAAGAATTAGTACCTTAGCTTACAATTTACGGAACTGGTGTTTTGTTAAAACCAAACTGTAGCACTATACCTGATGAGAAACTTGTTTAAACATGTTTTAAAATGGCTCTTTGTGGTCCCTTTGCAAACACGTGTTTCTTCTTCCCAACACCCCCCACAGCAACTGTTATCTCCCATGCAGGAGTGTCCTGGGAAAGGTGTCCTGAGGCGTCCCATTGGTCCTTTGTTTAACCCCTTCCTATTGGCTGTTGACCCTTTACCTGATGGTTTTTTCTGTGTGACCCTGAACTCGTGATTGGTTCCCCTTTGACCCTCCTAAAAGCCTTATAAACCCCTTCCCAACAATAAACTCTCTCTTGCCTCCTCTCCACGCCGGTGTGCTGTCTCTGTGCCTGCCATGGAGCCACGTGGGTGGTGGGGGGAGGGGAGGGCACCTCTCCCCTCCAGGCTCGGGGCCTGAAAAACCCTGTTTCTGGAGTCCCCCTTCCCCGTCCCACAAGACGTCGGAAATGGTTCTTCAGATGGAGAAGGAACTAGAGCTGGGCTCCCCCACGTCTTGGATGAGGAAAGGGAAACCCATACCAAACTGAAGAACTAGCATAGTAAGAATTCAGGTAGCATCTGCCCAATCAACATATATGTAACATAATTCCTATTTGAAACCCACACCCTACATGACAATACTGGAAGGGAGCAACTGACTAATCCAGGACCAAGTTACTGACCATTAATTATCCCCTTTGGCCTAATAAACCAGAAACACAGTTGCCCTAGCTGTGCAACACGAAGGAACTGCATCTAGGTATATTTTGTGCACTACTTAAATATGGCAGTATTTCTGTATCATGTATACACCTCGCACATGTTATTATCTAACACAGGCACAGGCAAAATAATTTTAGCTGACATACACCAAAAAAAGTAATTCTTTACTTTTTGTAGAACAACAACATTCATTTGGGATGATGTGATCACATTCACATGCAGCTCTACAAAGATTATGGAACTGGAACAGGAAGCAAGACCACTTTACTCTTCCTCTCCCCACACCTTGGTCAGCCAAGTCCCAGTTTTCCGTGGGAAAGGTATTCATCCTTCCTCAGAGGAGGTTACCTTCTTCCAGATCTTCAGGAAAGGGAAGAAGTAATTTTCAATTCTTCATTGTGGATAGAGTAAAACAATCCCAGTCCCACAGGTAGCATATATACATACACAATGCCAGGTCCTGACCTAACCACAACCCCTAGGGGTGAGCCCTTGGAAAAGCTCTATCAATAGAGTCAAGTCAGTGCTGCAGTACAGTCAAAGAAGAAAACCAAACCCGAGGAACTACTGGGAAAAGCAAAAGATATAAAAAGAAACATTGCCTTGCCACCATGGTTCATCCATAGTCCAAGGAAACAGTTCAAAGAAAGGCAATGACGTTGATAAAAGGTAGGGAACACCTTTCTTAAGACAAGTGGCTTTTTTGTTCAGAAAAGAGGTAACTTGGGCATTGAAGGAAAACTGAGGTCAATAAAAGCACCAGTATTAGCTGTTCACTGTCTCTTCCAATACAAGAAACAGGAGCCACAACATTAGGCTAGTAGGAGTCAAGTTCAAAGCAAGGGAGAGGGAGCAGCTCTTCACACAAGCCACAGGCTGATGAAACTCCTTGCCGGCTGATGCTGCAGATGAAGGAAGTCCGCATGAGTTCAGGGAAGATGAGATAAGCACTCAGAAGAATAAACTGGGTTATTACACAAACCAGGGATGGTGACTTCACCACTTCCCTGGGCAGCCCATTCCAATGTTTGACAACCCTTTCAGTGAAGAAATTCTTCTTGATGTCCAACCTGAACCTCCCCTAGTGCAGCTTGAGACCATGTCCTCTCATCCTGTTGCTGGCTGCCTGGGAGAAGTGGCCAACCCCCACCTTGCTACAATGTTCTTTCCAGGCAATTGCAGAGAGCAATAAGGTCTCCTCTGAGCCTCCTCTTCTCCAGGCTAAACAACCCCAGATCTCTCAGCTGCTCCTCATAAGACTTGTGCTCCAGACCCTTCTCCAGCTCCGTCATCCTTCTCTGGACTCACTCCAGCACCTCAATACCTTTATTGTAGTGAGGGGTCCAGAACTGGACACAGTACTCGAGGTGCAGCCTCACCAGTGCCATGTACATGAAGAGTTTGGGTCAGAATACAGGGAAAGCATCATACATGTTAGCACAGTTCCTACTCTTCCCCAGGAGCCACTTCTGAAGTCAGACTGTTCCTCTCTTTTCTTGGTTCATTGTACTCACTCCTTGTTAAGTGGGTCTCAGTCTTCTTGGACAGGAGCACAGCTGTGTATTGGCCAGAATGCTCTCTCCAGCAGCCCTGACCTTCTGCAGCAGCTTGCCCAGGTTTGCATCACCGCGGATAGCATGTTGCAGGAGGGGAGAGGGGAATGTCTCAGCCTTTTTGCTGACCTAAGCATCATTCCCAGCCAGATGGAGACACTCTGCCATCAGGTATTCCATCAGTCTCATACCAGAGACACTAGCCCTGCTCACTTTTGAGTACTCGCAGATTGTGCACATGATCCAGAAGAAACTGCAGCCCAGCCCCCAGCAAGGGTTAGCTCTCACACTGCCATCCACTCCCTGTATCTTGTGTTTTGGCTGATGCTCTCCCAGACACTGACTTCACAAGAATAGAAAGATTAGTGTGACGTAGTACATCATTCCTGTGTTCTTTAATCTTCTTTATCCTATTTGAGACACTTAGCATTAATTTACATGCTAACAAGAAACAGAACATAGTAAACGCATCTTCAGTATCTTACTGCCAAAAATGTTTAATAGGAATGCTTGTGGGTCTTACTGTACATGTGCACATATTAATATTCCAACAGTTGGGAAATCCCTGTTTTTGATATTTTGGCACCTTGTATAAGCAGACAATGTCAAGCTTTCACAGAGCTGGATAAGCAGAACCAATTCAGTTCCAAGCCCAGCTCTCGATATGATCAGTGGTTCAATCACCAAAAGCATCCACGCTCAAACGATATAAAAAAGATAAACTACTTGTGACCTTTTAGACAAAAAAGCTAGCAGTTGCACAACTGATTCCTCAAACTTACATAATCCCAATGTCAACAATGGTGAAACAAAGATAAATAGGATCAGTGCATACTTGTACAAGTACTTTCTAACAACAAAATCATTATTAAAAAAAATTACTTCCCTAGCAAATTCCACATTACACATTTACAAACTCCAATGACGTTAACAGGTTAAGGTGCTTTAAGATGAATGTAATTTGCTGATTCACAGAATAAGAAGTGACATTAGCTAAAAAAGCAAAGTGCTGTTTTTCATACATACTGAAGTAACTAAACTGTAGCACCCTGAAGAAGCCTTGTCTGAATTTGAATGTAACAAACATGCTTCCCTCACTCCTCAGCCGGAATTCACCCTCTTGAGTGGCTTTATGAGCGGAAGGTCCCAGTTCCTGTATGTAAAGCGGTTTCTGCAGCCACTCTCTGATCTACAGGATCTGCTATAAAATGGTGCATAATCAGCACACTCTTGTCAACCCTCTATTTCCCCACCCCCCTGAGCCATAGAAGCCAAAAGCAGACCTAATCAACTCCAACACAAGCCAAGGCAAACTCCTGTGCTCTCACCTAGTTTCTATCACAGCTACAAGCCTCTGCTCAGAACTACTACTCCTCACCTTTACAAATTTATTTTTTTAAAATTCCCTAAAAAGGCCTGACAAGGCATGCTCTGCCCTCCAAAATCCCTAGAACCCGCAGTCCAAAGCTAACAGAGCTAGACAAACAGAACTGTACTTTTGCCTTATTGGAGGGAACTAATCAACTAGAACTGATTGCACCGTAACACGCCGGAGATACTCAAATGGCACAACTGCTGCAATATTGCTTCCCGTGGAAAATTACACTCTGATTTACAGATGCACCAAGTTTTGGATATAAGTATTTCAATTCAAAGAATCATCGTTTTTAGCCTGTCAAAAGCATTTTCTGAGGCCATCAGAAAATGCAATCTGTGCTCAACTGCTATGCTTTAGCAGATGAAGAATGTTTCCATTTTTAAACATCATTTGTCCTTTATATATCGGGCCGCGTGCGCTTGGCGCAGTGTGCCCGGCTTGGCCCCAGGCACGTGTGCTCGACCGGCCCCGGGCATAGAACGGAGCGAGAGAGGGGGAGCTTCGCCGGTGCGGACAGTGCCCTCGTGGGAGATGAGAGGGGGAGCCCAAAACACACAAAAGAGAAGGACAACTCCAAACCCGGGCAGATGGAGCTCGTCAGCCCTGTAAGGCCATCCATCTAAGAGAAGGTCACTCTAATTAAACCTACGTCCTGAGGACCTCGCTGCCACCATCCAAACTCTCTCGGCCCTGGCAGATGAACCTCAGGTTTAAAGGGTGGGCTCAGTTCCGCGCACACTGCGTCTCACCTAAAAAATCCATTGCGCAGGCTCGAAGGCTTTACCCGCTTTTGCAAAGCCCCGTATCGACATCTACAAATGCAGTCACACAAAGATCAAAAGACAAAGGCATATACACCTCCAAAGGTGCAGTCAAATTAACTCTAGCATGCTGGAACATCAGAACCAGGCTCGATTCTGCAGATAGCGGACGTCCTGAGTGTCGTTCTGCCCTGATTGCCCATGAACTGGCACGTCTCAACATTGACATTGCTGCTCTCAGTGAAGTTCACCTTCATGAGGAAGGCAGCCTCAGAGAACATGGTGCCAGTTACACACTCTTTTGGTCAGGTAAACCCAGAACCGAAAAGCATCTCTCAGGAGTCGGCTTCATGATTAAAAACTCTGTTGTTCCTAAACTCAAAAATCTGCCGACAGGTCACTCTGACCGCATTATCTCCCTACGCCTTCCACTCCACAACAAGCAACACGTTGTCCTCTTTAGTATATATGCCCCAACTCTCCAAGTTGACCCTGCTGAAAAAGATAAATTTTACACCGACCTGCGCCGCCTTACCCAGAAGATTCCTGCAGGTGATAAGATCATTGTCCTTGGTGATTTCAACACCAGAGTAGGAAAGAATTTTGAAGCCTGGAAAGGAATATTAGGCAAGCATGGTGTTGGAAGCTGCAACGATAATGCTCGACCTCTGCTAGAATTCTGTGCAGAACAACAGCTCACCATTACTAACACTATCTTTCAGCAGAAAAATAGTCTGAAGACAACATGGATGCATCCCAGATCCAAGCATTGGCACCTCATTGATTATGTCTTGGTGTGATGGAGAGATGTCCACGATGTCCTCCATACCCACATGATGCCCAGTGCAGAATGCCAAACAGACCATGACTGGTGCACTGTAAACTTAACCTCATTCTTAAATTCAAACTTAAAAGGGGCAGTATCCCAAGGAGAAGACTCCAAGTTAATGATCTCCAGTCAGCCACAGTGAGAAACAAATTCCAGGCTAATCTTCAAACTAGGCTTGATAACCATTCCATGGATTCTACAGATACCTCTCCTGTAACACTCTGGCACCAAATTAAAAACAGCATCCTGCAGTCCTCTGAAGAAACCTTAGGGTTCTCCCTCAAGAAGAACAAGGACTGGTTTGATGAAAACAATCAAGAGATCCAGGAATTGTTGAGGAAGAAGAGAAGTGCTCATCAAGCACACCTTGCACTGCCATCCTGTCACATAAGAAAAGCAGCCTTTCGTCTTGCATGCAGCAAGCTCCAACAGAAACTCCGTGACATCCAGAACAAGTGGTGGATCAATCTAGCTGAAAAAACACAATTATGCACAGACACAGGTGATCACAGAGGGTTCTATGAAGCCCTGAAAACAGCATATGGGCCTACATACCAAGCTCAAAGTCCTCTACTCAGCGCTGATGGTCAAACACTTCTTAGAGATAAAACCTCCATTCTGAATCGATGGTCTGAACACTTTCAGATGCTTTTTCAGAGGAGAAACCCTCAAGGCCATACAGCAGGTGAAAACTGGCAAGGCAGCTGGGGTTGATGGAATTCCACCTGAAGTCTGGAAATAGACTGGGGGGGGCCTTGCACTCCATGCTAAATTTCATGAGTTCTTACTAGCTGTTGGGAACTAGGCGAACTACCATCAGACCTTTGAGATGCAGTCATCATCACCCTATATAAGAAGAAGGTACTAAATCAGACTGTTCAAATTACTGTAGTATTACTCTGCTCTCCACTGCAGGCAAAATCCTGGCAAGAATACTCTTAAACAGACTAATACCCGCTATAGCAGAAGGAATTCTACCTGAAAGCCACTGTGGTTTCAGAGCCAACAGGAGCACCACAGACATGGTGTTTGTTCTCAGACAACTGCAAGAGAAGTGTAGGGAACAGAACAAAGGTCTTTATGTAACCTTTGTTGACCTCACCAAGGCTTTCAATACTGTGAGCAGAAAAGGTCTATGGCAGATTTTGGAACACTTAGATTGTCCCCCCAAGTTCCTCAAAATGATCATCTCACTCCATGAGGATCAGCACGGCCAAGTCAGTTATGGCGATGCACTTTCTGAGCCCTTTCTAATAACCAATGGTGTGAAACAAGGCTGCGTTCTCACACCAACCCTGTTCACAATCTTTTTCAGCATGATGCTCCAAAGGGCCACGGCAGACCTCGAGGATCAGGACGGTATCTACATTTGATATCATACTGACGGAAGCCTTTTCAACCTAAGGGAACTGAAAGCTCACACCAAGACCTAAAACCATCTTGTCTGGGAGCTGCTTTATGCTGATGACGCTGCCCTTGTTATTCACACAGAAGCAGCCCTGCAGTGTTTAACATCCTGCTTTGCAGACGCTGCTGAGCTCTTTGGGCTGGAAGTCAGCTTAAAGAAGACAGAAGTTCTCCATCAACCTGCACCTCAGGAAGTCTTCCATCATCCTCATATCACCATTGGTGAATCAGAGCTCAAATCAGTCCAGCAGTTTAATTACCTAGGTAGCCTCATCTCCTCAGATGGTAAGATTGATGGAGAGATAGACAACAGGTTAGCAAAGGCATATAGTGCTTTTGGAAAGCTTCATAAAAGAGTTTGGTGAAATAAACACTTGAAGAAAAGCACCAAGATCAGTGCTCACAGAGCCATAGTGCTGTCTACTCTTCTATATGGATCTGAATCATGGGTCATCTACTGCCACCACCTGCAACTCCTAGAACGCTTCCATCAACGCTGCCTCCGCACAATCCTAAACATCCACTGGTCAGACTATGTGACCAACACATCTGTTCTAGAACAAGCAGCAGTCACAAGTATTGAGGCCATGCTGATGAGAACACAGCTGCGCTGGGCAGGGCACGTCTCCAGGATGAAGGACCACCGCCTCCCTAAGATCTTGCTTTATGGTGAACTTGCCACCGGCTGCCACATGAGAGGAGCCCTGAAGAGGAGATACAAGGACTCCCTGAAACAACATCTCAGCTTTGGCCATACTGATCAACACAGCTGGTCTACTCTGGCCTCCAACTGCGAGGTCTGGAGACACACCATCTATAATGCTGCTGATGCCTTTGAGAATGCACACAGGATCATCCTCGAGGAGAAAAGACAATGCAGAAAGAATCGTGCCTTGCAGAATATACCACCTAAGGAGTCTTTCTGCTGTGCCTTTTGCAATCGGACATGCCTGTCTCGTATTGGCCTTTTTAGCCACCAGTGCACTTGTGACAAACGTGGGTAGAGACCTTTCCCAAATCTTCGTTCGCGAAGCCCAGCCATGATGATGATGTCCTTTATAACATCGAGTCAAAAATTCTGAAATTTACCCTTTAGAAACCAAACCCCAATACTTTACAACATTCAGCTACAGAAGAACCACTGCAACCACAAATCCATTTCAAACATCCTGCATAGCTTTAAGTTAAGTCATACCATAGTCATGGCCAGTCTTCGCGAACGAAGATCCGGGAAAGGTCTTTACCCACATCTGTTACAAGCGCGCTGGTGATACAGGGCTTTGCAAATGCGGGTAAGGCCTCTGAGCCTGCGCAGTGGATTTTTTAGGTGAGACGCAGTGTGCGCTGAACTGAACCCACCCTTTAATCCTAAGGTTCATCTGCCGGGGCTGAGCAAGCTTGGACGGTGGCAGCGAGGTCCTCAGGACGTAGGCTTAATTAGAGTGACCTTCTCTTAGATGGATGGCCTTACAGGGCTGACGAGCTCCATCTGCCTGGGTTTAGAGTTGTCCTTCTCTTCTGTGTGTTCCGGGGCTCCCCCTCTCAACTCCCACGATGGCACTGTCCGCACAGGCGAAGCTCCTTTCTGCGCCCAGGACCGGGCCCCAGCATAGTACAGCATGAACGTTTGGTTGTAGCTACACAATGTGTAGCTGAAGGATATTTTGTTATGACTACTGCTGTTATTTAAACCCAAGCAACTAACAGTGCACACAGGACAGGTCATATTTCTGACCTGCAAAGAGCAGGTCTTATTTTTCTTATAAGATTGCAGCCTTTCACAAATACTGAGTCTTCAGCAAGTAAATGAAGGTCATGATCTAGAATGTTTTTCTCAGATGATGCCAAATGGGAAGATAAAAAAGGGAACCATCTCATAGGCCAATGGTTTGAGCTACACAGTCTGCTTTGACACCAATTTTATTATGCAGGTAAGATTCAACCGCCATGAAGTTTATTCACTTGTTGGAAAACTTGTTCTTTTAAATGCTATTTTCTACACCTTAATCAATATCACAGATTGGAAACCAATGTTCTCATTAAATTTACTAACTAATTTGGTAAACTGAGGAATTGATAAAATCCTGAACACCCCACTTCCTGCCGAAATTCTTCTGACAGTCTAAATTACCTCGTTTTAAGGAGTGAGCTCACAGAGGTGCACATGAGGCTAAGGCTTCCATGCAACATCCTAGGTGTTATTACCGAGATTTGAAGTTCCTTATTCGAATAGCAGTTTTGTTTCCATGTTGAACTGTGCGCAGTAATCAAATCCCACTCATGTCTGAGCCCAACAGTCTGTACTTGAACAATTACTGCGGATGCCTGCTAGAGGCCACGGGCTGCTCTCTCAGCTAAAAGCTCCCTAGTTTTCAGACGGCCCCAAAGATATTCCAGATATCCGCACTTCTGTGAGGACGCAGCTTCTTATCTGAACCTCAACAGCTCTAAGAAAGGTTCTCAAATTCCTGTGGGAGCAGCTGCCGCATGGTAGAGCTCTGTTAGACCAGGTCCTGCACCAGCACCTTTCCTACCTGACTCCCCTCGCCGACCATAGCAAGGCGGCTCAGGGCCGTGCTCACGGCGTCAATGTCATCCCCCGGACAGCTGCACATCCCGGCCCGCCCCGGGAGCAGCTGCCGCTCGGGGCCGCAGATCCGGGGCCGTCAGCGGGGCCGCAGATCCGGGGCCGTCAGCGGGGCCGAGCCAGGCCCGGCGCTGCCGCAGGACGGATGCGGGAAACGGCCGCGCAAGCCCGGCAGAGAACGGCGGCCACGTCCTCCCGCTGCCGGCGCGCTCCCGACGGAGCAACACCCCGGATTAAACCCCCCGCACCCGGCCCTGCCCGCAGCCGCCGCTCCCTCTGGCAGCGCCAGCTGCCCGTTCCCCCGGGGCGGGGGCGGAGCGAGGGCGGCGGCGGCCGGCGGTGGCACTTAGAGGTCACCGCTGCCCGCTCCCCACCCGGGCTCACCATGGCGGCGCGGGGCGGCGGGATCCAGCGGGGGCCGGCGGGATCCAGCGAGGGCGGCGGCCGGGAGAGCAGGAGCCCGGCAGAGCGGCCGAGGCGGCGGCAGGCGCGGAGTGATCGGTGCATGGTGGAGGGGGGCCGGGAGCACCGCAGGGGTGGGAGGTGAGGCAGCACCGCCCCGGACGAGCGTCACGGGGCCGGGGCGCCCATCCCCGCCGAGGCTCCGCCGCGCCAATCGCGGCCGCGGGGGGACGGGCCGGGACAGGACCGGGATGCCCGAGCGGGGGTGGGAGCCTAGCGCGGCCCCGGCGAAGGGCAGCGGGGGAGGCGCCAAACAGCGATTTTTCCCACGCTGGAAAAAAACTTATAAGCTTGTCCTGCCTTACTGTAACCTTGTCAAAGATGCATAGAGCGTTATTTCCCCCCACCCGCGCCCCCCTCCCCCCCCCCCCGCAACAGCCAAGGCTCCTTCTATTAAAAAAAAAGGCTTCTCCCTTCCTGCCCATGCAAGGGTAGTTCTTCGACATGCTACGTCTCCCCCTGGTGCGAAGTACAGAAACGCTACAAGAGCGAAATAAGGCGTATTGAACTTTTCCACCCAGCACCAGCAACATTTCAACACTTCAGGTTTTCCAAACATTCTTTTTTTTTTTTTCCCAACAGCAGCCAACATTCAGCAGTAAACATTTTTTTTTTCAAACATCGCAAAATGCTTCATTCAATTGCAGTCTGCATAGTTACACTTCCGTCATCCAAGAACTGTGAGTTATTCACAGAAATGCTGCTAGAAACTGCTCTATTAATGCCTTACAAGTTACATCTTGGCACTAAATGCACATTAAATTTAAGTTTGGTAAGCTTTAACATCTAGAGAAGTCTTCTGCCCCTTGATTCCTCTGACAGTAAAGAGGAAATACACACACAGGGCATGCCACAAAAATGGCTTCAGAAGTTCCAGAGTCAGTAAAGATTACTATTACAGTCTACATTATATAGAATATCATATTATTCTATTACGGAGGAAGTAAGCAGAAGCCTCTTGTTTTATTCAATAAAAAAAAAGTATTACAGTACAAAGTTATAATTACTAGTGCATCATTCTTCTTTTCTGAAATGTTACTTATAATCATAAATTATGATGTTTAAGTCCCCACATCACAAAATTCAATATCTCCATTGTGTCTAAAACTAATGCGATGCGTTTCACAGAAAGGTTGGAAGGGCCCTCTGGAGGCCATCCAGCCCAACCTCCCTGCTAAAGCAGGTTCACCTGAAGCATCATATCCAGGCAGGCTTTTAACTTTAGAAGGAGACTCCACAACCTCTCTGAGCAGCCTGCTCCAGTGCTCTGCCACCCACCATGTAAAGAAGTTTGTCTTCATATTCAGATGGAACTTCCTGTGCTTCCGTTTGTGCCCACTGCCCCTTGTCCTGTCACCAGGCATCACCTTTCTTGTTCTTAAAGCATGGAAATTAACTATACATTCACGATAAAAGCACTGTAATTATATATATATATATATATCAGCATATTCAAACAAATACGAATACAAGACTTGTAATGACTTTATTTAGACACATTTTGTGTTGTCCTTGTCAGTTTTGACAGACTGGTGAAAGAACATAAGCTTTCCTGCATTCTATTTTTAATAATTGTACAATAAGCCACAGCAGAATACAAGGTGGAGAAATGTTTAGTCAGTATTTTCCATTCATTGCTAGTGATAACATTGTTTTGTTTTGCTTGTGCTATGCTTATGTACACTGGCCCCGTCTGGGAGAGGGCTTCAAGTGAAATGCAAGTTGCTAGTAGGAGCGGATTGCAGGCGGGACGGTCTGGCAGTCTTCCTCGTTCAGAGTTCTGTCGATCACAGGTCTGTATTTCAAGGTAACCTGAAGCAAAAGGGAAAAAACAACTTTAGGACAAACAAACATCCTGCATCTAAACAAGACAGTCTAGCTAATAGGAATGGCCAAATAACACAGATAACAGAACGACTTGATGGATGTTAAGCTAATTTCTCCATTAATTTCCTTCCATAGAAAATGAACAGTTTGTAACCTACAAGGAACGTTAAAAGTTCCATCACATTACCACTGACTAAATTCCTTAAAAGCAAAGCCTGACCAGAAATGGTATCAGAAGACTGACTTTAAAAAGGCCTTTGAACAAAAGTAAACTTTTGGCTAAGACTGCTAGCTCCTAATTCTTTCATCTAGGAAAGCCCTGCAAATGAGAACCCAATGGGATCAGTTAGGAGACAAAACTGTGTTTCTTTCCATTCTCAGCAGCTATTCAGGAAGTGAAGCGTTCTCACTTGTCCTCAAACTAGTTTCAAGAAAGTTAAAACTGGCTGGAGAGGAAATTAAGAGGATTCAGAACATGAGATACAAAAAAAAACCCCAAAGGTCAAGACTTCTATAGGGTCACAATTCAGTTCTATCTTTGAAATACCATAAAGCCACTATGCTAAACACCAACAACAGGTTTTGTCACCATTAGAAAAGAAAAGCTTTTGAACTAGCCTACACAAGGGGAAACACAATTCCAGTTCAAATAGCAAAGTCACTCAGCAACAAAATAAGTTTTGTGACAGTATTATCATGATTACAAAAGCTGTCTATGCAAGCGGCTGTCTGTTGACAGCAAAAAAGACCCTCAAGCATCATGTACCTTGCCAGATGGGATATCCACGTATGAAAGGGTGTGCTTTCTCCAGTGCTCTTCAAATGGCTTTCGCTGTTGGCCTTCGAGTGGCTTAGAATAGTCAAACTCATCTACCCGTAACTAAGAAGAAAATTAGGTTAGTTTTGGCCAGAAGTTATATCTGCAGATCACTTTAAAACCACACAATTAGTTGCACTTCAATTACAACTGTAACAAAGCGTGTCTCCAAACAGACAGCGAGCTTTATCTTAACACTGCTCGTGTCCAATTTTAAATCCTCAGGCTTAACAAGGGCTTTAAGGTAACTTCCCTTGCATAGGACAATTATTCTGTGTATGCAAGCTTATGTCCTGTTTATGCCTTCATAATGTTATTACTACAGTCCTACTATATTACTATAAAGTCCTCTGTATTACTGTAGAGAGCTATAGAGGTCTCTAATCATTCAGATGCACACACTGAACAACTCTTCTCAAGACTGTTGCCCAGTGTTGCATATATTGGTCATTTTATATATAACAGATAAGAATAGAGAAAGCAGAACAGATGGGACCCCAAACAAATACTACACTAATCATAACACTGAAGACTGTACTTAGAAAAAAATTACTAATTTAAAATAATCCATCTGAGGACACATAACAAGGAAATTCAATCCTACATGCAGGTCACAGAAAATATTTATACCTTATAATCCTCTCTGGCATGGGCACCCCGGGACTCTTTGCGAGCCTCAGCACCATAAATGGTTTGTAGAGCACAAAGCATCAGGTTTTGCAGTTCGAGGGTCTCCACCAAGTCAGTGTTCCACACAATACCTAGTAAAATATTAAAATACTATGGAAAATGGTCTACAAACAATCATTCCTCAATTTACTTCTGTCCTATTGTTGATACTTAGAACTGAGCTACCCAAAGCTCTACATACTGCAGTCACAGTACTCCACAACACTGAATTACTCACATTGCTTGCAAAGCTCAGGAATGACTCCAACACCCTAACAATCATCATGAATCTTAGAAAAATTAGAGTTCTACCAGTCCCTGTTGCATGTGTACTACTGAGACAAAATTACACCATAGATTCTTGCCTGAAACTCAGTCCCCATACCTCATTTCAGACCCTAAGATCTGACTAGATGATAGCTCTTTAAGTATATCCCTAGTAGATCCACACAACAGGGTTTTCCCTTCCTTCCTACCTATCTGAGAGAGGAAAATAAATCCTGCTAGTCATACAAGGTTCTTCAAGATGGACTCAAGTTCACTTACACAAATGTATCTCCATTCTAAGCTATTTTAACTTTTCTTGATGCTTAGCAAGAGTGTCCAAGAAACCCAGTTCTATTTTTAGTGTTAGAAAACATGTCCTATAGCAGTAGTTGAAGAGAAATACATGTGAGTGAACAAAAGGTACATCATCAGTTGTACTTAAATAACCAAGTTCTCTTAAGATACATTGCCAGACATGGCAGTATCTGCATGCACTTTGATCTGCTCAGATGAAGAATGAAAACTAAGTGTTAAGTCTATGAATAGTCTTGCAACTCCCTGGCCTTTTCAGAAGATACTAATGAAGTTCATCATTCATCTTAATATCAGAACAACTTCACCTCATGTTCTGAGAGAAGAGCAGTTTGTACCTCACACAGTTAAATCCAATTTCAGTCTCTGCTTCTTTGAAAGATAATGCAACCAGAAAATGACCAATAAGATCAAGTATTTTACTGATTACCACGTTTAGTAAGTAGGGCTCTACAAAATATTCTGAAAGATTCAAAATGGTCAAAGTCTTCAGCCAAAGTTTCAAGAAATACATAAAGTTTATGGGACAAAAACCCCAAACACCAACACTTTTCCCAGAGAGTACTCTGGCCAAGGTGTATTGTTTGCTATCAAATTACCTCTGTCAAAAGTCTTTAGATGAGCCAGATCACTATAAATTTGGCTAAGTTTTTCACAGCCTTCTTGGAGTACAGAACCAGTACGAAATACAGCAGCATGGTTTTGCATTGCCTGCAACACAGTAAAACAAAATCAGTTTGATACACTGCATGTAACGAACCCATGTAACCTCCTTAGCTCCAACAGAGTTTGCTACAGAGCTGGTTTGACTCCATTCTTCTATTCACGCCAAACAAATGAAACCCCACTCGATTATACAGCAAGTAAACCACACAAGAGGAATGACCATGACGGAAGAAGAAATTAACAGAAGACATACAAGCTTTGCTGCACACAATCTTATCACACACTTTTTACTTCTGCAAAGCAAATCCTGAAGTGCACTTTGCAAGGTGACCCAACCCCACTGTTGCTTGCAGCTTCTCCCACCCTGTACTTGAGAGCTCCACCAGGCTTACCTTCTGCATGTTAAGTCGCACTTCTGAAGTTCTTATGCTCCCGTTAGCGAACCTTAATTTGTCAAGATTAGCAACTGACTCTTCACCAGCATTTGGTTTAATGGGGGGAACTGGCTCTCCTAATAAGAAAGTGTCAGTAAGTTTAGTAGTTTGGCTTGGCTTTGGTTACTGGCAGTTTCATAGACTAACGACTACTGAAAGATTTGACTAAAACACCATATGTTTGCTTCCTCTGAGGTACACATTAACTGTAACTTTCCTGAACTCCCACCAACAGTATCCATACAAAAATAAAGTTCACAGAGGAACATATGAATCCCATTCTTTACTATGACAATTCATAGAGATTTTATAGGCTTGGCTAAATTCTGCTGTTCATTCCTTAGAAGCAGCACTTGATCAAAATTCTTCTAAAATATGGAATAAGCTTGTGGTCCTTAACACCTTTTCCTATACTTTCCTTGTCTCCTCATTCCCAAACCTCCCACCTTTCCCTTGGATCTGTTAAGGGACCAGTACAGGTCCATAAGCTTGGCAGTTACATGAGCTCTGCTTCTTAGCTCTAATACTGGAATCCATGTGTTACTGGGTAACAAACCAAACACAGGATCTTACCAGCACAGTTCACTTCACGTGTAGCTTTGCGTTCAGACTAATAAAACCCTTTCTACAATTTCAAACTCTAAGGAGCCACAGAGAGATTCAAATAAACGTTGGCACAAAGCCAAACAAGAAATACCACATGACCTAAGCCAATACCAACAGGAACCACCACTCTGCACCTTGTGCAGTCAGACTGAAAAAACAATCAGTCTTATTATTTTGGACATTAAGCAATGAGAAAATAGATGATGACTGCTGGAATTCAGCTGCTCTGGCAATATAACTGCCACTAACAGTATTTTGTTGGGGGAGTTGTTTGTTTTTTCAGCTCAGTAACTGTTGCTGAACCAGAGTATCTTAAAATATTTAATATTCAGCAGTGAATATTAAATCCCATCAGGGAATGAGATGTTTAGTATCCATCTCTTATCACTTGCATGTAAGTTCTTCTTATAAATCAGCAAGGTGTCAGCAAATTGCACTACACAAAAGTGCCAAGTGTAAGACAGACTACATTTTGACACAGAAGATAGTGCAGGATGTAGAGAAGTCAGTCTTCACATTCAGTATTCTGTTTTAATTTGTGAAAAAAATAAACAACTGTTTTTGCCAATAGCACTGACCCAATTCTAGTTTTAAAAGTATCAACTTACAAAGCAAATGTTAATGTCAAAATATTTTCACAGCAAAGAACATGCCTATAAAAAGCATCAACACTGATTTCTTTCTTTTCTAACAAATAAGAGCCTATGTCTATCATTCTAAATTTGATTCAGGCAGCAACAACTCTGTGTTGGGCAGAAATAAAATCATAAAGGTAAACGTCTCTAAAAAAGTGAGACTTACCAGGCTTGCACGTATTTGCAATAGTAAGGGCACAGGCACGACCAAACACCACCAAATCCAGAAGTGAGTTTGCTCCAAGTCTATTTGCACCATGGACAGATGCAGAGGCTGCTTCCCCACAAGCATATAAACCAGGTACCACTTTATCCTGACCATTCACATGTGTAATCACCTGTCATTTCAGACACACAATTAATACTCATTTTTCAAACAATTTATAACATTGCAAACCTCCTTATTTGCAAAGGTCATGTGCATGTAAGGATGAAACACAGCAACCGTAAGTTTTCTCCAACTCTAAACCCATAATTACCTTACTTCTAAAGGGTAAGTAGTAATACTATACGGCAGATGGAACTAAACCCAAATTCCTCTTTATGCATGCTTATGGAGAGTACATGGCCCTGTTTCCCGACAATTTTGCAGTGAGTTGGAAATGCACAGGAATAGTCTGATCTGCACACATTTCTAAGGTTAAATTTTACAATAAAATTTTACAAGTACAATACATGAACAGAGGAATTTAGCTGACATGATCACATTGACTTCTAACTCGTGTCAGTTGGAGGAATCTACTTTAGTGTTTAGATCACGTGAACTGCAGAGAATTAATATATATTAACTCAAGTTATAGACTGCAACAGAGCTCTAGTTTGATCAGTGTTCAACTATACTATCTTCAACTTGATAAACAGAATTTTTGTCAGATGTGACAGTAGCTTCATTTTAGATGTTTCTTGGAACTCCCACCTCTCCAGATGGACTGGAATATGGTTTTCAGGTTATTTTTAAAAACAAACCAGATTGTGTGTTTGAAGTATTCTGACATCATCATTATATTACTATTAATAATGGTATTAATCATCCTTACATTTATGAAAAACATTCTTAATGCTTTTATATTTGGAAAATAATTTCCTATTACAATGATGATGAAAAAAAAAAACAAAAGTGATGTATATTACTTACCTGTCCTTTGTAGTTAGTAGGAATACCTCCCATGTTATAATGCACAGTAGGCAGAACAGGGATAGGCTCTTTAGTGACATCAACTCCAGCGAATATCATAGCTGTTTCTGAAATCCCTGGGAGACGGGTTGCTAGCTGCTGTGGTGGCAAGTGGTGCAACTGCAAGTATACATGGTCTTTTTCAGGACCACAACCCCTACCGAAAAAAGGGCAACACTGGAATACATAACAGGAATTTACAAACACTAGTAACATTTCTAACCCAGTTTGTTTTGCTTGTGAAAATAAATAACTTTTTTTTCAAATGTTATCTGACAAAAATTAATATCTAGGACATTAATAAGACTCTTGCACTTGGCAGAATTAAGACCATTTTCCAACTCCCAGCTTTCTTTTCATAATAATTCACACTGTTTAAGACTTTAAACCAGTATATCAATGCAGAAATATGTACAAATAATTAGTCAAGAGAAGAGAGTACCAAATTATGTTCATTGTTTGCAGTAAGAGCAAATACATTAAGAGTAATTGTCTCTAGACACATCAAATTCAAACAGGAGACTCCTAACATCTTCTGTTCTCTTTCAGTATCATTAGGAATTAACAAGAAAAATTTCAGCCTTACATGAGGAGATCAGCTAACACTTATTAAAGCTCACTCTCACAAATTATCACGTGCTTATCAAATGAACTACTGCACCGCATACAGTCTAGCATGATTGAGTATTTATTCTGCAGTTTCACTAAGAGTATGTAACTAACCTTCCTTCACGGATTTCTATGGTCATAGAACGAGACACTACATCCCTGGAAGCCAGATCCTTAGCAACAGGTGCATATCTCTCCATGAATCTTTCACCTTGACTGTTAATTAGAATACCTCCCTCTCCACGACACCCTTCCGTTATAAGGCAGCCAGCCCCATAGATACCTGTTCAACAAAGAAAATACCATCGAATGAGATATTTTCTACACAGCTTCACAATCAGGATGACAAACACTGAATAAACAAGATCTTCCTAATAATAATGCAAGTAAGTCAGATGGGCAGACTTCATTCCACCCTAAATATACCACTAGGAGTTGTCCCCCAGGACTACATAGAAAAAAGTGTTGTTATTCCTTTCAAACACTCTTCCTGAAAGGTAAGTAAGTTGATTTGGAACACCCACAATATTTAAAAATATTAAAACTGGAAGCGATCGGCACCCATCAATGTGCAAGGAGAATTTTACAATTATTTGCTTATTTTTGTTTCCTCTTCTCCTGGGCTAAAGCAGTACAGACTGACTTCAAATTGCGTGGAATAATCAGTTTTCTTTTCCTTTAGAGAAGGAAGACCCATCTAGCCTTCAGCATTGGTCATCACAGAAAACAAAACCACAAACCAACTCATGCACTTGATAATTATCTTAAAAGCTACAGAATTATCACACAACCAATGAAGCTTCTTTAACTGGAAAAGCCTTAAGTCAGTCAAATGAACGTTGGATGTCTATGATTGTAAACTTAAGCAAACGGTTAAAAAAACCCCCACAAATTAAAATGAAGCATTTAATCAGCTACAAAAGAAATCTAGTTTGCAATCATTGTTCACAGTTTAGATACTGATTTGTGCTATAAAACTACAGTCCTAAATATGTACCTTAACCATTAAAATATTAAAGACAAAGGAGATATAAGTTTAAGAGGTGAATTGGTTTCAGCTTTGAATTCATAAAACCTGTTAGCAAAGACAGTACCTCAAGATATTTAACACTGGTCTTTAAATTGGAACAGCTGAGACTTTTCCCACACTGTAAGTCTGACTCTCAGATTTATATTCAACAGGAGTTGCAGACAAATCTAAACACATTCTCAAGCAACTAATGAAGTGCTGCAGAAGAGTGCAAACTGACTTGAGCACATTTTAAAGCAAAGAAAAGCCTGTTGCTTTCTTCAACTCGTTAAAAATAGTGTTTGGGAGTATTATTTCATATTCTGTACCTGTAGGGTGAAACTGAACGAATTCTAAGTCCTGGCAAGGAAGCCCAGCTCGTGTGACCATTGCAGTGCCATCACCCGTGCTAGTATGAGCAGAGGTACAACTGAAGTAAGTGCGGCCGTACCCACTGCGGAACACAAAAGGTAACAGAATCAGCAGGAAGAAAAATTAAAACATCACCAGAACATATCACTCAATTATGCTGTTTGTATAACAGTGGAAATAGAGCAAAGGGTTAATAAGAAAAATGCATAAGGTTTGCCCTCTCCTGCACTAAGTTCAACCAAAAGAAAACCAAACTGGTATTGCCCTGTTATGCTCAGCCATATTTGAAAATGGCTGGTGACGGAAGGTCAAAAAAAAAGAATACCAACTCCAAAGCAGGCTAGTTAGGGTAATATCAGAAGCCTTTCTGCCAGCAAAAAAAACCCAAGTTATTTCAGGAAATTCTATCAATCCAATACCATTCAACTTAATTCAAACTATTACTAGCAGTTTTATAAAAAATTGCATATAACAATGGTCTTAAGTCACCAACGTGCCTGTAACAAATGTGGATAGAGCCTTCCCAAATCTTCGTTCGTGAAGCCCAGCCATGATATCCTCAATATGGCTCCTAACTTTATATTCTTATATTTAAAAACTTAGTTTTCTAGGTATTAAACATGAATTCTTACGCTGAAAACTAGGTTAGCCTCCAATGTTATTGAGAACTGCCAATAAGCCAAAGTTCAGGACAAACTCTCAAAAGAAATATCAATGTACATATTGTATGTACCTCAAAGTACACAAGTATGAAAACTGCCTTGGCTTTAAGAAAGCAATATCACATAAGCAACCAAGCTAAATATTTTTCTATGACATATATGTTTATAAATGTTTTATATATTGAAATAGATAGGAGACAGCCATAAGCAGCAAAAGATTAATGCATATAGCACTATAATAAACATATACAAACTTTGCAACCAAGTAATGTTAGGTTACACTCATATTCTGCTAATTTCATCCTAGAACAGTCAGAATTACAATGGTAACATCTTAATGTCATAGATTCTTCAGAATTTTGACAATAGCTGTTTTCTAAAGGAAATTTGGGACTCTACAGATATACATACACATTTGTAGCATTGCAACAGCATCTGCTTTAAACAGAAAGTTTAAAAACCAAAAGACCAGTTTAATCACACATACCACTCTTATACATTCCTAGTTTATGTCAGTGTTCTAGAACTCAAAGTTAGATCTCAAACCAAATTTATACTTGGTCACAAAATTAGTATGTGCCTTCTTTCAGAGGGAATGACTGAATTCAGTTATATTGCTTTCGGGGTGGAGGGAACGAACCTATAACGTATCCCCTCCACACTGTGGATTCAAACACATGCACAAACACACAGACTTCCAACAGTAACACTCCCAAATTTCTGTCCCTCACCACAAACATTACATTACCCAGTGGCAATGACCGTGTTCTTTGCCCTAAAACGATGTATGGTGCCGTCTTCTATGCACAAGGCAATAACACCACGACATTCTCCATTCTCCATAAGTAGGTCCAACGCAAAATATTCAACAAAGTAGCTTGTATCATATCGTAGGGACTGGGGGGAAATTAAAAAGGGAACTTTAAGAAAAATTGAGACAATTAAGTAACCTCTCTTCAAAACTGTCAATGTATGTGGGCTGTACCAGTATAGCAAACACCACCCACCAACTCTCAGGGAAGACTGTTTGCACTCAAATATTTATAAAAAATTGCTAATTAATCTATTCTAGCTTAGAAAGACACAGGTAACTACCAAATCACTTAATTCTGAGAAGCCATAGCTAGCCAGCAGACTTGTTATTTCACCTCTACATTTGGCAACAGGCTACCCCAGCTGCAGTGCTGGATACACGTACAAGCACGTTGTACTTAAGCTCTCCAGGAGGAATGGAATACATCTCTGGGAGCCTATTATACCAGCAGGAGCAGCGGGCACCAAGTCAAACATTTTTTCATGCCCTCAAGGATCAGAGCAATGTTTGGCAGCACTGAGCATTTGAATTGCAGCCGCTCACACAGTGCAAACCTGAAGGAGTGCAATTAGCTGCCAAGTAAATAAAAGCAGTAGGTACTAGGTACTTAATTTCAGGTTTCAAGCAGCTCACTATGATTTTCAAACAACCAGAACTTTCTTCAGTTATGATCTGTAGAATTAATAGGCAGAAATGCTGGAACGCTAGTCACTTGCCACAGAGCAAGCTCAGAAATGCACAGTGGGCCTTAACCCAGCTACACCTCAACTTCCCCTGCTCCCCGTTTGAATAACAGTGAAAGACAATGCTGTCTTGTACTTCTTTTCAGAGCTCCCCAATGCTGCTGTCTCAAATGTTTTGAAAAACAGTTTTTTGGGGGAAAATTTACATAAATTCTCTTTGAGTCTATCAACAGATAAGAAAGCACTAAGAGTGAAGAACTACTCCAGACCACAAAGCTAACAGTGTACACTAATTAACACCCATTGTCTTCATGAAAGCCATCATATTTACAATCTTTCTATTTATTCTGCTTCTGCTTATTCCTGACAAAAAACAAACATCATCTAGGCTATATCCTTCCACATTGCCTCACAAAGGAAGGAAACCCAGAACTGTTATAAGCCATTCCCCTGGATTCCTCATTCATATGTGAACAGCTACAGGTTTTGTTTGGGTTTGGGTTTGATTTTTTTCTTTTCAAACTCTAGGGGAAAAAAGGAAAAAAAAATCATTAACTGTAAATGCAAAAACCCAAACCAAGTTTACTTCACCACTGCTTACCCTGCCATACAGAGTATGTAAGAGTGAGTGTCCTGTCCTGTCTGCAACACAACAGCATCTGTGAGCCTGTCCTCCTTTTCCAAACTGAAGACTCTGTCCACCAAATGCACGCTGATAGATTTTTCCTTCTTCAGTTCTGCTGAATGGCATGCCATAATTTTCCAGCTGTTGAACCCAAACAGAAGCATCAGAAGCTCTTGTGCATAACAATCCAACCAGTTATTTTAAGGAGATCTCCTTGGGAGCTAGCCTATGTAATAAATAACTACAGCTGCCATCAATTCCAGTGGGTCTCACCTCTATCACCGCAGCTGGGGCTTGCTCAGTCATGTAGTGTATGGCATCCTGGTCACCCAGCCAATCGGACCCTTTCACTGTGTCATAGAAATGCCACCTCCAGTTGTCATCCTCCATGTTTCCCAGAGCAGCATTGATCCCTCCCTGAAAATGAAAATCCATTTGCCTAGAATTACATTACTAAAATACAGCTTTAGTAGGTTTATCTCATTTCTATTAAAAAAAAAAAAAATCACACACCACTTATGCATCTGTGTACGTGAAATACAGTAAAGTCAGATTTCATGTGGCTCTGAAAAACTTGAAGTTTCTCAGTTTCACAGTGACTCATCTTGCAGTTTTGTGAAACACAGTGAATCACAAACTTACACAGAAGCAGCACTGCATTTTGAAAATCTTTAGAAAAGGGAAGAAAAAAGAGGCAGTGAAATGAATACATAAGTGAATGAATATGAATACATAAATGAAAATGAATACATAAATGAATACATAAGTGAGGAAATAAAAATAAGAACAACTGAAAGGGAGATAAAAAAAATGTGTCTTGCAATGTCATTAGGTTGGAAAGACACTGAAAAGTACCTGTTACTTAATATAAAGTTTGGCAGTGTTTGGATAATGGTTAGACTGTTTGATCTTAGAGGTCTTTTCCAACCTTAATGATTCTGTGATTCTACCATATACTGCCCTCCACAAAAGTTTCAACTAAATATGCAGTATTTATAAATAGAAGTGTGGCCTTGAAACATGTTTGGGTGGGGCCCTGAGCAACATCATCTAGTGGGTGGCACTGCTGCCCATGGCACAGGTGTCGGAACTGGATAATCTTTAAAGTCCCTTCCTACCCAAACCATTCTATGATTCAATATCCAAATCAGCTTTCTGACAACAAGCATTTTTTAAACATTTGTTCTACCTTATTTCTCACCTGTGCAGCAACTGTATGAGATCGGGTGGGAAACAGCTTGGTAACACAAGCTGTATTAAATCCAGCTTCTGACAAACCAAATGCAGCCCGCAGACCTGCTCCTCCCGCACCCACAACAACTGCATCGAATTCATGGTCCACTACTGGGTATTGTGTAGAAATCTGGAAAAATAAATCAGTTTGTTATGATCACAAATAGTTCAAGACAGATCAAACAAGTTTCATAGAAACACAAGCAGTATAAGTTTAGTGTTCTTCATAGACTCTTGCAGCAATTGCTACATGTGTTATACGCTCTTGGGTGAAAACTATCATTAAAAAAAGGCAGGCATTTCAGCAACTCAGTCTCACTAGGTACTTGAACACAACACTCCACTAGAAGCCAAGTACCTGGCTGTTACACACTCTCAAGCATTAGGTGTATTACTTAATCTCTTACTCATGATACAAAAACTACAAACCTACCGAATCAGAAACCTTCGTAGAAGCGTTTTTCTTTCCATAGACGGTGAAGTGTAAGTTGCGTGCAGGAACCTGGCATGCCGCTGGCCACTGCGGAAAGAAGCCGAGACAACTGTTACAGAACAAAGGTTTCCACAAGGAAGACTCTGGGTATTCTCAGCTACCCTACGTTCATAACAAATTTTCACTTATCACTGACACCATGCACACAAGACTATTGTACGAATACATTTTAGAGCTACATGCAATGAAGTTCTGTCTTTCTATGATCACACTGAGAATAAAAAGTAGGAAAGTATCAAGTTTTGACTGGATGAGAGAACACCCTGCAATTAACAGGATGTCACAGACTATCCCTTATGTACTTCACTAACAGTGACCAGTCTCTCAGACCTCTCTGAGGCAGCACCAACAGAAGAATATGTTTGTAAATAATGCTGTAGATGTCTTCCATCTTTTTTCATAATTAAGCAAAGATGAAGACAGCATAATAAGAACCACAGGAAGTAACGGCAAATACCTCTCATATTGAGCAATCATCATAATTTGAATTATTTCAGGTAGTCAGAATAATGAAGACTGAAAAAAATAGGTTGTAGGGAATGCTGTTCCAGTTAAGCATTTCTTCAAAAGTCAGAGATATTTCTCTTTTCTCATGCTCTTATTAAATTAGTGACACACTTAAAAACATTTATTAATACTTAAATGAAGCACAGGGGCACGAGTTTTACCCTTCTGCAATGTCATTCCCTCTCCCCTGACATATTCAAAAGCAAACCAAACCAAAAGAACCCACACCTACTCAGTACTCAGCCTTTGCTTCAATAGATTAAAACAACTAGAATTTTAGTCTCCTCCTCTCCAACACCTTGGAACCTGGTATTCCTTCTTTACGCAGCCCAAAAAACACACCTAAATCAGCATGTATGACTGCTGAGAAGAGCACCACAAAGCCATACTAGTCACCTGCCCAGTGACATCAGCACTTCCCTATTTGAAATATATCCTAAAATGCACTGGAGAGATATCTGTCTTTTCCAGCAACTGTTACATTCATAGTTCCATCGCCCTACACTACACTACCAAGCAGCTCTTCCATCCTCATCACTTCCAAATGTCCACCTCTTTGCTCATCTCTTACATGAACTACAGAACACTTTCCTCAACTTAGTTTTGTCATTTCTCATACCAGTTTCCTCAAATTATCTTCTTGCATAACAGCAAGTTACACAAGTCTGTGTACTCAGACTTGCTAACATATTTCTGGTTTTTACAGTTATCTTCGAATAAGAGCAATCTTAACACTGCCCTGTTATCATGCCTCGGGGCAATTCCATGACCATCTTAACCTCTGTATCAATCTTCTTCATTAACATTCTTCATTCATATGCAAAAACAGATCAACTAGTCCACTGACAGCCAGATGAACCTAAACATCAGACACAATTTACCTGAAAACCAGCTTTCCCAAGTCACACCCCAAGCAGAAATGGGGTCTCCTCTTTGCAGCAAAACTACTTTCACAGGCCTGGAGGGAGACCCACAGAACTCTACGCCGCACACTTGAAATGCAGCAGCCACGCATTCTATAGCAGACACTACCTGCTTGTTCCCAAAACATTGTTCCAGCAACAGTACAGCTCCTTTCACTGCAATAATTTCTTGCACATGTGCAACAACACATTCAGTTATTGGATTATGTGATTCAAACAAAATCTTAACTGTATGTGAAGACAGCACACAAAGAGAGATCTGTACATACTTGGTATTGCTTAAAGAAAGTGCAAATGACTGAAGGGAGAAAAACCATAACTGGTTATGCTCTAAAGCCTCAAAAGAAATTGAATCATTTTTTTTCTCCCCTCAGACTAAACAGCCTACTGCGATCTCCAGTCAGAATTCTGACACAATACCTTGCAACTGATTTACTTTCTAAAAACTTTTATTATTTTCTGAAGTCACTATCAACAGTTATCTAATACATTTTGCATCAGAGAATTCTGGAAGTATATTATTAAAAAAAACCACAAAATATACAATTGTTTAGCAGATTGCTTTTCTTTTCACACCTAAGCTTCTGCAGAACAAGTCTTCAGAACTGCTATTCCCATCCACATACAATTGTTTTGTTAGAGCTATACATAAGAATTTCTCTTGCCACTGAATTTTGTTAGAATGAGTCTGAACAAAAGTCCGCAAAGCAGAAGAAGGTGTTGTAATAAATCTGAAGGAAACGCTGATCACAGCAATCCTGAACTGTAATGCTACAGGGAAGATTGTGGCTCTTATGAAATTAAAGGTCCCATCAGGGCTATCTCACTGTCATCTAAAACATAGAGACACCCTTTAAACTTTTCCTCGTCTCAGTAGGTTGTATTTTCTGCACTTGCTTTGTAAGACAGGGACAAGTACAGTTGTATTTACAAGGTCCTTTTCCCACACGTTTATCTTTTGTAACCCCAAGCTCATTATGGACACACACAGGGTGAGAACAGGGGAAAGAAACTGCAAACTCCCACCTCACCACGGAGAAGAAAAAACCTTCCTTCAGGACCTGCAGCTTACAGCCCAGCTAACGCAAACCTACCAGATGCCTCAGCAGCCCCTTCTGGCATAATCACCAGCAGTTTCAAGCAACACGAAGATATACACTGGCTTCCTATGCAGGTCCAGAATCACAGAATCTATTAGATTGGAAAAGACTTCTAAGACCATCAAGTCCAACCTACGACCAAATAACATCACTGTGAACAAGACCATAACACCAAGTGCCACATCCAGTGTTTTCTTAATCACCTCCAGGGGCAGTGACTCCACCACCTCCCCGGGCAGCCCATTCCAACGTTTGACCACCCTTTCTGGGAAGAAATTCTTCCTAACGCCCAACCTAAACCTCCTCTGGTGCAGTACACCCTCTCATCCTATCACTGGCTACCTGGGAGAAGAGGCCAAACCCCACCTGGTCACAACCTCCTTTCAGGGGGTTGTACAGAGCAATAAGGCCACCCCCGAGTTTCCTCTTCTCCAGGCTGAACAATCCCAGCTCTCTCAGTCAATCCTCATCAGACTTGTGCTCCAGACCTTTCACCAGCTTCGCTGGCCTTCTCTGGACCTGCTCCAGCACCTCAATATCCTTCCTGAATTGAGGGGCCCAGAACCGGACACAGGATTCGAGATGTAGTCTCACCAGCGCTAAGTAGACGGGAAGAATCACTTCTTTGGTCCTGCTGGCCACACTGTTCCTGATACATAAGGAGCCTGCGGCGACCTTTTTACCCCGATGCTGGGGCTGCACCTGCCAGGGCCTTTTCCCGGCACATCCCTTTCCCGCTGCCTCCCTCATTCCCTCAGGACTCCGCTCATGGCCTCAGGATACGGCGCTCGGGAGGCGCGGCCCGGCCATGCCCACAGCCACCTACTCCCTGGTCTTCCCCTCAGGAGTAACCTGCCTCCAGGACACGAGCAGCAAGGTCGGCACGGCTCCAGAAAAGACATCAGAAAGACCGAGCCTGCCGAGGGGGGGGGAGCCGGGGGCACCAGGCGGGTCAAGGTCACGGGGGAGACAGCGGGGTCGGGCCGCCGCCGGCGGCGGCAGGAGGGCAGGGCCAGGGTCGGGCAGCGGCACGGGCAGGGGCACAAGCAGGGGGCACAAACAAGGACAGGCACTCACCGCCCGCGAAGCCGCCGCCGGGCGCAGCCACCGCCTCGCCAGCCCCCGCGCAGCCGCCGCCGCCATCTCGCACCGCGGGCACGGGGGGAGCGGGCGAGCAAGACGCAGGCGCGAGGCTCGGCGGAACAGACCAACCCTGCCGGGGGGGCGGGAGGACGAAGTCACGGGCTCGATGCCGCCTGAGGGATACGACCCGACAGCTGCGTGTTTGCTTTGATAAAACCTGCTTGCGGGTGTGTCTCTTCCGTGAGGAAAGGTTCCTAAACAGCTTCTGTTTTCAGAGGAATTAAAAAAATAAAACAAAACAAACAAAAAAACCCCACAGAAAACACACACGAGCCTAGAATTCTGTTAATGCCATTATTTTTTTCTTGGTGAAATACTGAAAAATGTAGTTCTCCGGCACTGTAGGATTCGGCCTCTCCTCTCTTTGACAGTGCTTGAAATATTGTTGCTTAACGAACAGGCCACAATTATTTTTTTTAAAGCTGTGGGAAAGATCGCTTTGTAAACATAAGGTTTGGGCAAAAGAGTGAGGAAAAGACTGTGAAGCATTTTCTCTATGAGACAAGAAACAAAACAAATCAAAAGTAGATTCAGCCAATTCGGAGGGTTTAGATGCCATTTGTGTTCCGTAGCCGATGTTTTTGGAATAAAAAGGGCCCGTCTGGGGCGGAGACGGACGCCTGGCAGCGTCCGTTTGTTGTCCCACCCCCTCGGTTCCCCCCGCTTTGTCTCGGCTGATGGGCCGGCCCGGGAGGGGGCGGGGCCGGCAGGTGAGTGGCAACGCCAGGGCCCCGCGCGCTTCCGGACTCGTGCGTGGGGGTCGCGCTGGAGGGGGATGGGGACGGAGATGGGAATGCGGATAGGGGTATGGGGACGGGGACGGGCCTGGGGTGCCGCCGCGGGGCGGTCCGGGTTGGCCGTTCGGAGCACGGCCAAGCTCCCAAGTGTCGGGGCCGCTGTCCGAGGGGCTCGGGCAGAATTCCCAGCCCCGCAGCGGGAGGAAAGGGTAGCAGAGGGAGCGGTCCCTGCCCCTCTGCGCACTTCGCTGCTGAGGCCGTATCTCCCCTCTGTACGCCTCAGGTGCCTTCATGAATAACTTAAACAACCCTCCCCACTGGAACATCCAGCCCAATCGGCGCGATCCCGGTGATGACGGGAGCAGATGGAACTACGCTCTGCTGGTCCCCATGCTGGGCTTGGCCGCCTTCCGTAAGTAGCGCCGGAGCCGGGGCGTGGGGCTGTGCCCCGGCCTCGCCCCCAGGCCAGGGCGAGTCTCTGCAGCAGCCCAGGGATAAAGCCATGCCCTGTCTGGGGATTTCCTCAGGTCGTCTTGTTTGTAAACAACCAGCACTGCTCATAACGCTAAGGCTGTGGCCATTTCTCCTACATGGAATGGAATCTATGTTTAATAAGATCCAGTTTATAAAGTTCTCTCGGAGGAGTGGACACAGCACATACTAGAGAGCCCCAAGGTAGCAACCCAAGAAGTTGCTGATGTATATTTATTTACTGGACCTGAGAGGTTCTCAGTGCAGTACCTGCGTTGGAAACCTCCAGTTTGTTTCTGCATGACTTTATTTTCTTTCTTTAATCCGAGCGGTGCAAGTATTGGCAATAAAGGAATAGGGAATATTTTACTTCGGGGAAAACATGATTATTTAAAGTGACTTACTGTGAAAGAGGGACCACATAAATACATTTTGTGGGGACATGTAAATAGGAGTGAGTATCACTGGGGAGGGCAGGAGAGAGAGTTATTTACCACTTAGTAGCTTCCTTTGAGGCATAGTTAATTAATCACACCTATCACTGTTTTATGTTATACTCGTGTCTGAAGTCTCATTTATATATGGTAGGTTGGATCTGGACCAGAGAATGTCAGAAAGAAATAGAAAGAGAAAAACAAGAGTACCATAAAAAGCAGTCATCTTTACAAAAAGACCTGGAAGGTAAATACCGGGATATAATCACGGAGAACCGTCGTGCTGTTGCTCACTTGGAGGTGGAGCTGGAAAAGGAACGCAACAGAACCCTGAGTTACCGCGAAGCCCTCGTGTCCCAGAGCCGCAAACTAGTAGAAGAAAGGAGGCTCCTAGAACAGGAACAGGAGAAGTTGGAGCGAGAAAAACAAGTCTTCTTGCACTCAGGAGCAGAAGGTAGCTTGTACCAGAGTTGCCTGGCAAAGGAAGAAGAGTGGCAAAAGAGAGCCAATATTTTACTGAAAGAATTTGAAGAGGGACTTAAAGAAAGACAAGACATCTACTGCAGTCTTGTTGTACCCAGAAGTCAGAGACTAGAAATAGAGAAAAATCTGCTAGTTAAAGCAGCAACTGATCCTGTTGCTATGGCTTTACATGTGGAAAGTGGCTTAAAAGATATTTTCAAGTACGATAACTACTGTGGTAATATGCTGAACAGAAACAAAAGTCAAAATGGAAAGCTTATGTGGCTGTATCTGAGAAACTGGGAACTAGCTGTTGAACTGCAGAAGTTCAAGAGGGTAGAAAAGGCCATGTTAGGAAAACGCTAAGTAGGGGAAGTAATGGGATTCTGCGTGATCCACCGTGCATGGTAGGGACGATCACAGTTGTAGTCCGAAGCTGTTAAACTCTTCTACTGTGTTGCCATCTCCCCTCCTCACTGCACTTGTATTTGCATGGGACAAGCGGTGCTGGTGCCTTTCCTTTCACTAACAGCGGACGCTCCGGCGAGCTGTGCATGCTCTTAAACTCTGTGAGTGTGTTTGTATTGCAGACTGCAGTGTAGTGTAGAGATAGGCCAGCTTCCACAGGTATCAAAAGCAGCAAAATAGAACTAGGTTTAGAGGGATTTACCTAGTTGGTGGTCACACTCCATCAACAGAGAAGTGTGGTTTGTCTCCCCCAAGTGCAGTAGCACATTGTGCTCCTTATCCCTGACTTTTTACATGGTATCATAGGACTATCTTTTTTTATTATTGTTATCATTACTACCATTTTTCAAAGTTTGTTTAAGCAAGACTGATTTTGAGGCAGATATTCGGAAGGGACAATGTTTGGGCAAGCTGCTTGACACAAATCCTACATGTCTGTACATACATTCATACAAGTACATGTACGCGTGAATGTGTGTGTGTATAAATGTATGTATTAGTATTCTGAGGGGGGAATAGCATGATCCTGTTTCAAATTCATCAGCCTTTCGTTGTCTTCCAGCTTGATATACAAATAGTATTTTAAGAATGAAACATACGGAAGATGCTAATTAAAATAACACATAAAGAGACAGACTGATGTGAGTCTCATTGGGGCTCAGGATCCATTCTCGAGTACTAGAGTGTATAAACTTGAAGTTACATTCTTATCGTATTGGAGATATGTTAGGAATACTTGTATTTTTTTCTCAGCTAGAGTTTTAGTTGTAACCCAGCAATGTGCCTCCATGAGGGATGATGTCACCATGCTGCTGCCTCTGCCTCCCAGGACACTGGCTGCTACCTGGTTAGCTTGTAGGAACCTCCTTGGGTTACAGCTGTTGCACCTGGCTTTGCTCCTTGGACAGGTCCTGTTTGTTATTTGCAGATAGAAACTTAAAAGCAGCCTGCACTGGTAGCCACAGTCTCCCTCTCCGACTGTCTCCATTCTCCCAGAACTGAAGTACACTTCCCCACAGCTCTTAAATGTTGACCTTACGGTTCACCACTTCATGTACACCTCACCATGATAGCCTACAGATGTACAAGCTTTGCAAACTTTTAAGAGAGGGGACTTTTTAATTTAGTTAGTAAAAACAAAATAGATACGGTAAAGATAAAATTATAGATAGAGGAAAATAAAATAATACAGGAAAATAAGCAGCTCTAGATTAAAAAACACCAACATCAACAAAAAAAACCATTGCCTGAAATCTCTTAAAACTTTGAGTATACTTTTACTCCTTTTAGCAGTAGAAACCACATTCTTTTTCAAGAGTGCCATTTATTTTGGATAACTTTTTTCTTCCTCCTTTGTAATCCAGCCTTAGACCTCAAAGGGGCAATGTTTAACCTTCTGTTTATACTATCTGGTCTTCTCTGTTACTTGACTTTGATTAGTGTTGGTAGGTTGTCAGGTCTTTAATTAGCAGTTCATTATTTCCTGAGGGCTAGACTTGGTAAACAGGTTTGCTCTAGGCAATCATCTAGAATCATGTCTTGGAAGCAATCCAGCTTTGTGAATGCCCATCCAAGTTTAACAGAGAACTCTTACAGATGTAGAGTTTTTTCTCTTACTGTTTTCTCCTGGTTTCATTTCAGTCTGGGCACAGAAGAAAGCAGACAAATCTTTTGAAATAGTGTGTGCAACCTAATCCGATTACTCAGCAAAAATACCTAACATGGAATGAGATTCCTAAACGAAATAGATGCTTCCCAACTACTCAGTTTTGCAGTTGTGATTTTGCTCACCTTATTGGTACTAATTATACTGTTATGTTGATCTATTAGTATTTTATGTACTAATTTTTTTTAATAAAGTTGTAGTAGACAAACCTGGAGGAAAGAAAAGAGCTCATCACAAACACCAGAAGGGCCACAGTTTGTCTGGATGCGAAGCGTTATGTGGGTTGGGAGATGAGAATGCAATTGAGTTACTACTCACGTGTGACTGCCTGAGCCAAGCTGCTGCCCCTGGCCATATACACACACCCTAACTGCCAAGTAGAACCAATCAGTTTGAAAAACTTACCCCATGTGTAATTCCTTCTGAATGTGGAAAGTGACCATCCAGCTATGGCGCCTTTCACAAGTCGGTACAGGCAGTTCAGCCACTCAGCAGACAAACGTCAGATGAGAAATCAATGCCAATGTATTTGAGATTCATGCCTTGAGTTTGTACATCTTAGTATTAAAAGAGCAAAGATTTTACGCTTTTTCATTTTTTTGTAGTTTGTCACTGACATCACTCAAAATGTTTAAAGAAATTGTAATCAAGAGGGTAAAATATTTTTTCAGTATAAATATGTATGCTGAAGCATCATATGCTCAGTTGTACAGGGTTGGATGCAATAGAATAGATGCACTTCTTTTTTAGAAGAAACTAATCACTGAACTATTGTTCATGGACTTTGAAGATCACTATATAAAGACTGAAGAGTTACGTCAGGAGGCTTTTTAAAAGTGTGTAACTGGTTTAGAAGCACTGGTCCTGTTAGTTTCTACCCAAACCCATGTTTGTATGTGTGTGATGTATTTTTGAAACATTCCCCCTTTGTAGGTTTTTATGTTGAAAATGCTAATTTAAGTTTTATCTTGCCCAGCACTGTTATTCTGGATTGGTTAATTGTTTGGAACTGCCCATATATATTTAGAATGCAAGAAAAAATTTAAAATATGTAATGAACTTTTTTTGTTATGAAAATTGTCACTCGTTAAACAATAACAATTAATAAAAACTTACATATTTCTGCACTGTTTTGTAATTTGGACAAGGTGGGTGGGAGGAATGGAATTTGCTACTTTATTGCAACTTTCCAAGCTAATTGCACCATTTTAGGTTTAACAAATTGTACATTTTTTATATTGGCATGTAAAAAGTACTGATCTTAGGGCTAAGAGAATGTGTTTCTTAGGAAAGAACAGCATCATCAAACAGATAAGTGCACCAACATTAACTAAAGATATGGGATTAAAGATGACGATCCCTCTGAAAGACTGGGGTCATCCTTCAATAGAATGTTGTGTAGGATATTCTGCCTTTGTGCAGAATCCCTCAGATGATCTCATTCTGCATGTCAGCTCTTTTCATTTCCCTCCTCTTCCTCCTCCCTGTGAAGCGCTACAACCCAGCTGCTCTAGGGTAGTGTTCAGACACTCCGGAAATCCTTGTTCCCATCGTGTAAGATCCTCAACCTATTTGTATTTGACACAATCCTTTGCTACCTCCTGGCTCTGTAGAGCATGCTTTTGAGCACTCATGTGTGGGGATGAGAAAATAGCGATACAAGGCAGAAACTGGTCAGCGGTTCAGGTATTGTGGTAAAATCAAAGGAATTTGAATTATTGCTGTGATACAAGGATGAAAATCAGGTTTATATTTACAGTTTTGGTGCAGCTGGATATGAAGGCTTTGCTGGTCTTCATGCCAAGGGCACTTGGTCATTAACTGACTGCCTGGTCCAGGAGCTTTCCAGCTAATCGCTGCATAGCTGAGACAACAGATGGATCTGCTAAGAAGTAACTCATTGGAATTTAGTAGTTTGACATTGAGGAGATCAATGGCCACGTCACAACAAAACAAGCAACTGATTGCTGCAGGAGCTTTCCCAGCAGCAGGGGATATGCAGGGTTTTCCCCAGGTAGCTCCTGCTGATAGGCAGGAACTCTGCTCTGTAAGCTGATGGGCTTTATCTGTATGTTAAGATATATTGCTTAATGACTTGGGGTGAAAGATCCAGTACGCAGCCTGGGATTTTCCCAAGCAGCTCCTGTTGTCAATTCAGGAACTGACCAAACCGTGCATAATTTTATATAGCCAGTGGAAATTGTTCCTGCCTATGAAAAGATAGGTACGTGGGGCTGTCTTTTATTCATAGTTAAGATGTGTTTCTTACATAGCTTAAGATAATCAACAAGAACTGATCATGCATATGCTGTAATGATCACATAGAATCACCAGAGCAGTTTGGGGAGTCTCAGCCCATGTAGCTGAAGACACCATTGAGGGATATTTGCAACATCAGCATCCAGGCAGTTGTCTTGGTCAAAAGATCCAATTCCCCCCGTGAGCATTACCCTATGCAAAATATCCCAGTAAAAACAGTAAATGTTCTCTGTGTGAAAGTGTGCAGCAGTATATTCAGTCAGTAAAGTTCAAGTCTAAGAGCGAGAAACCATTTCTCAACACAGAGAAGTGGAGAAGTTTCAAAATCTTGTAAAGTTGATAAATTGGCCTTTTAAGCTGATAACACCTAAACACATTTTGAAGGAGAGAAAAGTAAAACCTTAGCACCTGACCTAGACCAAGTAAGTTTAAAAGGCCTTGTACAGACAGACCCCCTAAGGACCGGTATTAGCAGAACTTTGACTTTGCATGTGTACTGGCTAGTATCAAGGAACACAGAACAATTTTGATACTGAAATCATCTTGGATGGCAAAACTGAGAGTCCTATCACAATCTAATCAAGCATCTTACTACTCTTTATGTGGATTCTGACAACCAGGGTAACAAAAACTCGGCCTATTAATGGTCAATGGGTAACAAAGAGGCCTTATATCTGAACCTGGTTTCTCTGAGAGTGTACAATCACTCTAAGTTATCATTCAATATGCTATCAAAAGAAACACAAGCCTTGTAGGGAGTATTCACGGAAATGGCCAAGGCCTCCTACTCAGTGACACATGAGCATACCTTTTGGTCCTGAAGTAAAGAGAACTTTCTGAACGTGTGGTCAGATGAAACTTGATCTATAAGTGTCACCACTATGACAAAGGATCATACTAAGCCAATTACTATCAAGGCCACTGTCAAACAACAGGATCCAATGTCACCCAATCAATCCATTATTCTGCAGCCTAGAAAAATATGGCTATGGATTCCTCCAGAGCAAAACCAGATTACCACCTTGGCCTTTGTTGATGACTTGGTCTTGCCAAGCAACACATGGGAGAGGATGCAAAACACCTCATAGCAACCTTTTTGTATTTGCACTGATCTAAAAACCCACAAGAGAGAAATGTCATGGCTTTTTCATCAACCCCACCCATATCTCCTACACGATCAGTGACTGCAGCCACTGGCAAGTATTCAATATAAACTGAACACAATTGCTCCAGGAGACTCTGAAAAATACCCTGGGTTGAAAATATACCTCTGTATAGGGATATCTAAACCTGAATATTGAAACTTGATTCTTGGTTTTCTAACATAAGAAAAGCTCTGTCAAAACCTTCACAGAATGCTGACAACTTTGACGACCTACCAAGTACCAAGAATCACAGATTTGGTGAACCATGCAGATGTTAAGGGGACAACCTGGACCTTAACATCAGAAGGGCTGCTAAAAAATTATCACACCTCCCAGCTTATAGATGTGATAGACTACTGTGTAACAGCTGGTGGCTGACAAATCACCTGTGTGGCAAACTTTATTCCAAATGGACAAGCACAGTAATAGCATATAATGCTACTCACAAGGTACCACTGTCTGAGACATTAGTGTTGAAGGAGTTTTGCAAAAAGACTAATTATAGAACGATTATGTTTAGCCATTGGAGAAAGTCAAAAGATGAAACAGTACTGGTAAAATAGCCCTGAAAATGCTAGTAGCTGTGTATAATACTCATGGCAACCACCAAAAAACTGAAAGTAAATTGTGTCTCTGGAAACTAGGAGTCTGTGGTTAGAAGAGTTTGAAGAGAGCTGAGGGATTGTGAGACCTGTACTGGTGACCATTTGCAGTCATGCACCCTAACAGCCCTCTGTGCTGATACCAGCCCAAGCTGTCCAGCTGCTGAAAAGAATGCCTCTTCACTCTTCTTTTTATAAGAGTGGTTTATATTTCTCTAAACTTGACTTACACAATCAGAATGAAATCCTCAGGTACAGCGGTTGGTGCTTCGTATCACTAGTTGCTGCCTCCCCCTTGTGGCTAATGGCTCTTCCAGACAGCAGCCTCAGCAGCACCTTCTGCTCCCATGAGCAATGCTGGAGCAAATCTCCGATGCTACACAGTCAGACTCCTCTGGCCCCAACACCCCTGAAGCGTAATAACAAGAAATATGAGCAAGAACACGGTGTTCGGTGACCAAGACAGAATGAACTTGTCTCCACCAAAGTGGGTACTGCAGTAGACCTCTATGCAAAGGCGACATGCAAGACTTGGATGTAGTTCAGCACCTGATTAGCATCTCATTGTATATTAAAGCATTGGAAAAGAAAACAGTAACAAACTTGATTCAAGAACACTGTTCATTGCTTAATGCATATAGCAAGCAACAACCTATAGCTGTTAACATGTTCTGCTGCCTGCTAGAGAGGAGATGTTTGGTGAGACAAGATGTAGGTGAGACAGATCCAAGCACTTTACTGTCTAAGAAATTTAGGGAGATGCTGGACACCATAAAATTGTAGAATGGTTTGGGTTGGAAGGGACCTTTAAAACTCATCTATTCCAACCCATCTGTGATGAGCAGGGACATCTTCAACTTGATCAGGTTGCTCAGAGCCCTGTCCAACCTGGCCTTGAATGTTTCCAGGGATGGGGCATCTTACCACCTCTCTGGGCAACTTCTTCCAGTGTTTCACCACCCTTGTTGTAAAAAAATTCTTCCTTACATCTACTCTAAATCAACTCTCTTTTAGTTTAAAACCATTACCCCTTGTCCTATCACAACAGGCCCTGCTAAAAACTTGTCCCTCTGTTCATATAAGCCCCCTTGAAGTACTGAAAGGCTACAATAAGGTCTCTCCTGAGTATTTTCTTCTCAGGAAGAAAATAGACTGAAGAACCCCAACTCTCTCATTCTGTCTTTGTAGGAGAGGTGCTCCAACCCTCTGATCATGAGATCAGATAATTTGGTGCTGTCCACTGAAGCATATTCACACCTATGCCACTTACCTGTATTTACCCCCAAAGATATTCCAAAGATGAAATGTATTCTTCAAAGATGAAAGGAAGAAGATGATGATCTTCTGACTGTACGCAGTGAAATATTAAGAACAGCACATCTCCCTCCCTGCTGTCAACAAGAAGAACCAAACAAAGCAGCATGAGCTGATATTACCTTACTGAAATATTTATATATAACACTGAAGTAAGTATTATGGAAACTACCAGTATAGACAAATATAAATATTGCACTTCTTTCTAGGAGACAAAAAGGAGAAAAAGACCACACGGACATCAGTGTCAGCTCAGTTCTGGATAAACTACACTAGATATGCTGTTCATAGCTTGTTTCCTTAAATCCTTGTACAGCTAAGAACCCTGCTACTTCCACAATAAACATGAACTGACAATTCCTAGGTATATCAGATTGCTGAAGGAAACTCCTTGACACCATACAACCACTCCAGAATGGGATGTTTGTGGAAGTCATTGTGTATGAAATCCCACCCCTGTTGTGTTTCCAATAGCCTGAGACAGATTTTCAATGACAACTCAGTGCTGTCTTATTTCTCCTCTGCAGTGATACTTGATAGCACCAAAAGACTTCTTTCTCAACTGGAGAAGTTTGCAGTTTCATGGGAAGAGATTTAGCTTCCACGGTTTACTGGATGTCTCCAAAGCCTTCAAGGTATTCCTGCTTGAACTGCTGTGGGTTGATGGCAGCAGCCTTGAACTACAAACATAGGAAATCAAATCATGTCAGCTGAAGAGCTGTGTCTTTTGGTTACTTATCAGGTAGAGTTTGAGAACAACAGAGCATAAAACTTAGATCAAGTTAAAGATCTACAGATAATTTATTGGCAAAGTAAACTGCATGACCATTTGCCATTGATTATTACCCTTAAAACTAAGCAACTCTGAAATATTTTACCTGCATCTCTCCCCTTCTAATATGATGATCAGTGTCCCTTAGGCTGGTGATTTTGAGTCTCCTCCCGAGCCTGAGGTTCAGTGCTCCCTCTTTGCACAGCTATTGAAGGATGTGACCCATGGGCAACTTGTAGAAGGATTTTGTGTTTTCTCCACATATTTTAAAGGATGGTCCAAACAGGGATGGGCTTTGAATTTTCTTCTTCTTTTTCACTTTTATTACATCTTTACCAATTTACACTTCCAAATGAGAATCCTGTGCTTTAGGCATTTGGCTGTATAGTTATCACCATCTTTACTTTTCCATCTTTTCCTGGTTTAGGCTTATCACATAAGCAAGAGTAATTGCATTACTGTATATGATGCTTTGACTATAAAGTGGAGACTGACTGGAAAGAAAATATGACTAATGCTGGTAAGACAGTGCTATAGAATTACTAGAGTAAGAGATTTCAAATCAGTATCTGCTACAGTACTAAAAAGGGTCATAGAATAATGTAGTTAATCCTAATAGCAGGCTATATAATAAGTCCAGATAAAATTATCTGGAGAATTACAGATTTGTCCTATGTCACACCAGGAAGGATGGAATCACGAGGAAAGGACTGTATTGTATTTCATGCCTGAAACTATGGCTGGATGCAAACTACATATATTGCTGGTGCTCTCTGCTTTTCTCAATGACTTTATAGCAAAGGATTTGTTTTTTTTAAAGAAGAGGTCCCTGCTCTGTCATGCTGATTTCTCTTTGTCCTCCCCTTCACAGGATCCAGCCAAAAGCAGTTCCCCCAGTGCAGTTCCTTCCAGCCCATGATGGAGGGCAGAAGAATCATAAAATATGATTATCTCAAGTTGAAAGAATCATAAAATATGAATATCTCAAGTTGGAAGGGACCCAGAAGGATCATCAGTTTCAACTCCTGGGTTCTCACAGGATCATAACATTTTAACTCAAGTAATTCAATCTAAGATCTGTTTCCTCCTGCATTTATAATTAGCAGTTTGCAATACATGTCTTGTTTAGCAGCCTATATCATGAAAGGATGGATTTTGTGGAGGTTTATTAGCCATAACAAACCCTGTGGGACTTACCAAATGTAAGCTCGACATGAATGAGAAGTTTATCTCAGAGCACAGGAAGGGGTTCTGCTGAATAAACATGTGACTATGGCTATGGAAGAACAGCTCCAACTTGCCTGTTCAAATCCACAGGGTGGCAATATAGACAACCCCTCTGAGCACCTGCGGGTCGTGTAGGAGCTGGTGTCATTGCTGCCCTAGGTCCTTCAGAAAAAAGCACTGTGCCTTCCAAAGTCATCAGCTATTATACTGATAAAGAAATTTGAGCTAGATGCTATACCAACACATTTGCTTCTGCAAATATTTAACAACTGATAGATAACTAACAACCACTGGAACCTTGCATTACTGAAATAAGATAAAATTCTTCAGAAAGAGGATTTGTTCGGTAGAAGGCAATCTGGAATGTGGTTTTGGATCCTGATAGAAACTGCTTGCACGTGAAACAGCAGAGAGAAATTTTCAGTAGACCAGTTGCCACGTGACCACAACTAGATGTATGAACTGAACTGAAGAGATACAACGTGAACAAAGTAGTGCAGTTGATGCAACAGAAGGAAGGGATGCCATCCAGGGGGGACCTGGACAAACTTGAGAAGTGGGCACATGAGAACATAATGGGGTTCAACCAGTCCAAGTGCAGGGTGCTGCACCTGGGTCAGGGCAACCCCAAGTGCAAATGCAGGCTGGGTGGAGAATGGATTGACAGCAGCCCTGGGGAGAAGGACTGCGGGATGTTGATGGACATAAAGCTGGACGTGAGCCAACAGTGTGCTCTTGCAGCCCAGAAGATTAACCAATCAACTCCTACATCCAAAAAAGTGTGACCAGCAGGTCAAGGGAAGTGATTCTCCCCTCTACTCTGCCCATGTGAGACCCAACCTGGAGTGCTGCATCCAGCTCTGGGACCCTCTGCACGAGAAAGATTGTTGGAGTAAGTCCAGAGGAGTCCACAAAGATGATTACATCTCTCCTGTGAAGACAGGCTGAGAGAGTTGGGGCTGATCAGCCTGAAGAAAAGAAGGCTCCAGGGAGACCTTAGAGCACCTTCCAGTACCTAAAGGGAGCCTACAAGGAAGCAAGAGAGGTATGTTTGACAGGGCATGCAGTGTTAGGACAAGTGGTAATGGCTTCAAAATGAAAGGAAGTACATTTAGATAAGATATTAGGAAGAAATTCTTCACTATGAAGTTGGTAAGACACAGGAACAAGTTTCCCAGAGAAGTTGCAGATGTCCCATCCACAGGTTGGATGGGGCTTTGAGCAACTTGGTCTAGTGGAAGGTATCCCTGCCCATGGCTGGGGGGTTGGAACTAGATGACCTTTAATGTCCCTTCCAAACCATTCTATGATTCTATGATGACTCTATGAACAAAGAACTAGGTAAAGATCTAATTATGATGGTAAGCTCGGCTGAAAGGAGAAATGGTGGTCTAAGGGGAGGTTACTATGGCAGTTCCTTAGGATCAGTTTAGAAACAGTGTTTTGTCATTCTTCCACTAATGACTAAGGACAAAAATAGTAGCATGTTAATGAAATACTCATGACACAATCTCAGAGGTATTGTGAATGCTGAAAAAGTATCAATTCAGGAAGAACTGAGCAGCTCAATGCACTGGAGTAGCAGAAAGTGAGTGAAATTGAACATATGCTTTTGGCAGCTTAAAAGAAGTTGTTCAGCTGCAAGCTAGGAAATCTGTAGTTGAAATCACCAAAGGAGAAGAAAGTTGATGATCCAGTGGTTAATCAGGAAACAGCTCGTCCACAGACCTGACAGGGTCATGAAAAAGGCAAGTGCTATCACTAGGCAGACTGAGAGATATTTCAGGTTAAATTAGGGAAATATTAATACCTATTACAGGGAAAATTCATCTAGGCTACTGTATACAGTCGTCCATGTGAAGGATGAAGACTTTTTTTGTAACTTTTCTATTCAAAAGATAATGAACAGCCTTTGGAATCAAGTTTGAATCCACATGATAAGGTTGCAAAGGGATGCTGTGATGTGTTCACCTCCTTTGCCAGAGGCTGGAATTACAAGATCTTTTCTAGTTCTTTATTTTGACGATCCTGTATAATTGTATGCAATGAGCCTGTAGGGCTTAGCTGAAAAAAACTCTTATGATAAATATAGTGTTAGATTTTATGAATAGTTTTCAGTGGCAAGTACTTATCTTTTGATAACACTGAGGTACAAATGGCAATTCTTTTATCATTGTGCTGAAATAATGAGTATGTGGCTAGCATCTGTGATATTTGTTAACCAGTGTCTCTTTTTTATTTTGGACCAGTGTATCTACGGTCATTTAAAAGGTGAAGGGACCTTTGATTTCAAGACCATTTATAAAAAAGACACTCTGTTCTTCAGACCTTGTAACGATTAAAGGCATTAGTGTAAGCAGATTATGCTTATGACTTTAAAGATCAGATTTTATAATCCCTTTCATTTCCCATCCTTTTGGTCAGAACATTCAGGTCTGTTACAGAGGAACATGAAACATACGATTTTGTAAGTGAACGCTTTGAGAAACTGAACGTGATGGTGAGTCACAAGCAGTTTATCTTCCTGATAAGAAATGATACCAAGTTTCTATATTTGGTCTTAGACCACTGGCACCTTATTACTTCTTATTTGCTAGGGCTATGTATGTATTTCAGTGAGTTTAAACAAGGGAGTGGCAAGGGATGTTATATATCCTTATAGGCGATTACAGTTTATAGCCAAATTATCTCCTGAATTACATTAGCTGAAATCCATGTTTTCTACTAGATGAACAGGCTGTTCCATAAAACCTTGACAGATAAAGCATTAATAAGTGTCAGAGCTGACTTGGTCAATCGAATGATTTGCTGACGCTTTTTTTTTACCACAAGCCTGCACTTACAAATCTAGTGCCAAAGGTTCACTATATATAGCTGAAGACAGCAAATAGATGGTCTCTTTTTGAGCAGGTTTCTGAGTAGCTGCCTGTTTCATTGTTCCTCACTGTGGCAGTGTTTTCAGTCAGGAAATTTAAAATATGGTAAAGCTAAAGTTGCCCAATCCTGGCCTGGAGGACAGGATACCTTCTCATGCTGAACTTGAGGTCCTTGAGAAACAAGAGGCAGACTCCAGACCAAAATGGGATAACAAGGCTCAGTATATGCTGACATGCATAGGGTTTTGTGTGGGCTTAGGAAATGTGTGGAGGTTCCCGTATCTCTGTCAGAGCCATGGAGGAGGTATGTCTTTAATATCTTAAGTAACTTTGGGTATAAACCAGGTTTAATCTCTCTTTTGGGAAACCAATAATAGAATATATTTAGAACTGGTCAATTCCTATAAGACAGCGATGTTCTCTCTGGAAGACTGTACAATGGAAAAGGTCCTTTCACAGGTAATGAACATCCACAGAAGTCATGTTAGTGATGGAAGAAAAGGAAGGGTCTGTTTTTTGCTTCAGGACTCAGGATTGAACAAATCAGTCTTGCACTGTTATGTACATAGTGTATTTTCTCAGTCTAAAACCAGCGTTACTTTATGTACGTATATAGAGAGTGTGTATTTTAAAATATTAATTAACTAATTGGCACTATGATTCTGATCATGATCCCCGCTGATGTTTTCGTCATAGGGTTTTCATTGGGTTTGGACTGATCTGTGTATCACCTGTAGGATCAGTGTGGGTGTAATTTGTGCTAGGAGTAACAGCATGAAAGTAGTTAACATTGAGAATATGTTTTTAGAAGTTGCTGTAACTAAGTCATTTAAAATCCAAATATGTGTTATTTACTGGGACTCCTTAGGGTTCAGGTTAGGTCTGAATGACCATATTAAAAATTTTGTTTCACTGTTTTGCTGTTTGTTTTAAAAGATGATTTTGAGCTGAACCATTGCTTAAATATTATACGACAACATAAATTTCTCATTTTCCTACAGTCTTTTCTCTCTGCTATCTAGTTGTTGTCTGCATTTCAGTTTGGGATGTGTGTAAAAAAAACTTTTGTTCCTTTGTAATGTTTGATCTTGAAAGAAAAAAATGGCTTAAGGAACAGTATTTCAAAGTAATTTTCATTAAATGTACAAGGTGAGTTGTTTAAAAATTGCTCTTCCTAATTAGAGTAGGGACAAATGAGAGTTCTGTGGGAAGTTGCTCCTACGAAGTCAGGGACATGTAATGACCAGTGACTCCGTTGCAAGAGTAGATGCTTTTAACATTAAGATTTTTCTAACATGGGCTGGGGTTTAGAGTTTCCAAAAAGTGGAGATGCTCTGTTTTCCACAGTAGACTTATAGGCACTTTCCTGCTTTTTGGTATTTCTTTCCCTTGTGGTCTAGTCATGTGAAATGCAGCTAAAAAGCAAACATCCGACAAATGCAAAGAACTTGGTATGGATCATAGTTTTCTGACTGATGTCGGTGAAGATTTATGAATTGCTTATGTGTGTATTTCAGTACTCTGTTTTAATTTGTCCTTTGACAGCAATTATTTTCCTTTCTCATCATCCTATTGCTTGTCCTTTCTCAGGAGCACTAACAACAGTTATCCCTGGATTTTTTGTTTCCCTGGGACTCTCTCACTCAAATTTTAGGTAGAATTTGAAAGGGAGCAATAACAAAGAAATTATGTAGCTGGGTCTGCACTTAGAGCTAATACACAGATGTGTGTCCTTCTAGCCAGAATTGCTACCTTATTTATCAATTCTTCTGCATAGCACGAAATGCCGTGACTCATATCAATACACAAGAGTTATCAGGAATTCCTTCCTGTAACTTCTTAGAAAGGATTCCTTAATGTTATCATATGTGAGGATGGAGAGCTATTGTGCAATCCCTTCTCCTTCTCTGCTGTACAGTGCGTCTCAGACTCTTCTGGTAGGTCCAAGTCCAACTCCTACCACCACTGTCATCCTCTCATTACAGTGTCTGCTCTCAAGCTTCTCCCTTTGATCAGGAAAAAAATAAAAAAGACTCTTGCTGATGTTTGGATGGATGGCTTTGAATTTGAACATGTGACACCATAAAACCACTCCAGAATTGGATGCTTGTGGAAGTCATTTTGTATGACATCCTACCTCTCTTGTGTTCCCTCTACCTGGCTTCACGTAACTCCAGTTGGAAACATGTATTTCCTAGATATTTTATACGAGTTTTGCCTTAGTCTTTGCCCCTCAACATGGTGGTCAAGATAATTTATTCATCTTTGCATTTGTGTGGCCCACTCAGGGGCACAGATTTGCCTCTGTAACAGAGTGGGGGGAAACTGCAACGTTACACACCTTCTTCCAAGTTATCCTTTAGAAAGAATACACCTCACTCATGAGTTCACTGTGGAAGCTCCGTTTTCCCCCAGCAGGTCTAGTGCCTTTATCCTGGATGGTGTATGACTTCACACTTTGTGTCTTCAAGATGTGTTTTCACTGAATCCTGAGTGCAGAGCAGCAGGAATTCCTGCTGCTGCTCTGTCACTGGAAATGGGGATTATGTTCCTGGCATGATCATGGATTATGGCTGTGTATCAAGAGATTTAAAAAAAAAAGCTATTTCCCATGCAGTAAATATCTGCAGAGGATGAGAAAAAGTCCTGTGTGATCACATGGTCAGATACTAGGTACATGCTGAATCAAGGTTGCAAGACTATCTCCTGAAAATTGTTTCTAATTTCTAAGGATTTACTCTGCTATCTTCTTTCTTTTTGAATATGAGTTGTATGGATGAACACTTGGATCATTTAGCATGAGTGAGGTCTGGTAGCAATGATGTAGATTGTATTTCAGCCAAGGACACTCCCAAATGAGGCTGGATGTCCACTTTGTGAACTGGTGTTTGCAAATTTTATATACCTTATGAAACATAATTGGACCACAGTGAAGTATAAAATTTACCCTTGTGATACTTGGACTTCAAAGAAGGTGGATTTTTTTTCCCTGAAAATTATCTGTAGTGAAGATAGTTAGGAGCACTGAGTTTATAAGTAACTCTTATTTTCAGATGTTTGAACTTGAATATAGAATCATTTAAGAACTGCTTCTTCCTAAACACAATAATGTGATAGTGTTTTAACACTGTGACACCCAAATATAAAAAAAGAAATGGTGTTTACATAATTTACTTACTTTTGTTGTTGTAGATTTTGAGTTTGTGTTTTCTTAAATGGAATATTTACCCCAGTGAAATATAGTAGAGCAAAGCACATTTTATCCTTTAATGGCTTGAAAGTTGTCAAATACATCATTACCTAAGGAGAACTAGAGTTCGATATGCACACAATGTAAAATGTATGGTGTTTGCCTCAGTGCTTTTACCAGCTTAATGAGATTTTAATTTCCTTTCATTTAATAGCTGTCTCTGACATTGCACATAGCTTTTGTTTAATCTTTATTGAGCAACATGTCATTTAATCAGCTGTTGAGCATTTTTGTTTCATCCCTTATGACCGTAATATAAAAGAAGATGCATATTTAATGTTTGAATCATTGATTTTAAAAAAAAATGTCTCTAAGTCTACAGCTTGCATATGGAAACCTTGCTTCTGCATGATAGAGAACTTTCTTATCTCTGCGTGTGCCACACTGAATGAAGTGACAGTAATGACATTAGCAGTCCCTCACTGGTACCCTCATTACAGTTGAGGTCTAAGAATATGATAATATAGTAAAACACTTTTATCTGAAGTCTGCCGCCTTCCCTTCATGAGGAATTATGTGCAAGCAATAATAGTTTTTTCAATTTCACATTAGAAGCTCTTAGATTAAAGAGAGAGTAATAGCAATATGGACGCTCAAACCAAATATTATGTGTTCTGAAATACAGTACTGAAACAGGATGAGAATCTAATATCTCAACTATAAGGTTTTTAGACTGAAATATTAATCATTATTTATATACAGCTATACAGCATCTATTTTCAGATCATTTGTTTATTTGTTAGGTTCATAACACTGTGACAGCTTCAAAAGTATTGGTTTATTTTTTATGTCCCGTATGAACCTGGAAGTGTTCTAAAGTCATGTGGATGTGGCACTGGGGACATGGTTTAGCGGTGAACACTGTGGTTATTGTCAGATTCGATGATCTTAGAGGTCTTTTCCAACCTTAGTGATTCTATGATGCGATATAGCAGCTTTGCAGAGTCAAATTATTATTATTTTTTTTCCATTACAGCTTCTTTTGGAAAGACTGGGGAGAAATTGAGAGAAAGGGAAAACACAGCAGAGATGGATTTCTGAGCTGGCTGTTAGAATTGAACCCTAGAAAGAGAAGAAGCCAAGAAAAGGAAAAAAATGTCATATATAATTGAGAACTGTCATTTTATTTCTCTTGAAAATATAACGATATTCCTACAGCTAAATACCAGTAGTTTTAGTAATTCGTCCAGTTCTGACATGGCACACCATGGATTTTTACTTTGTCAGAGCTACCATAATATACATGGTTCAAGCCAGAAATACTTTTGTTGTATCTGTTTGCGTATGGATACAATCATTATTGCAAAGTCTAAATTTTTTGGGTACTTCAATAAAGTCTGCTAAAACCAATAACACAGTATCAAGTGGCCACTATTATAATGAAATCAGCCAACTGCACTTTTTGCTTTCTACTCCTATGGAATTCAAGTAATGATAGTTACTTACTTGTCTTTCATTGACATTTTCAATGTTTGCTAATCAAAATCAGCAGTTTTGAATACATAAAACGCTACTCAAAATGCTGAGCCCTTTGTGGCACATGCCACACATCAGGTTGAATGATCAATCACTGATGCACTAGAAAAGATATTTTTTATTGAAGCCACTTGCCAAAGGTAGCTGTACAGACATAATACTCTCAGACTTCTATAAAGCATGTCATTTAGCAACAAAAAAACACCCCTTCTTACTAAAAGTTTATCAGTTTTTAAAATCATTGTAGTTCATCTTGCATGCATTAAAAACTAGCTATTATTGTAAAAATATAGACTAAATGAAAAGGTTTCAGAGGAAAGCCAGAAGAATAACTGACTTGGGACATACTTTTTGTTAGTCAGACTGAGGAACTCATTATGAATTGTTATTTGCAGAGATGTTTGCTAAACTTTGCTGACTATTCCTCTCTTCTGTGTCAGTCTGCCACTTCAGGAAAAGGAATATGTAGACGTCACCTCCAAGGAGAACAGTATTCTTTTTCTTCCCCACTTTTCACATCTCAGCTACATTCCCTTTTCATAGCCTTTGCAAGAACAAAAGCCTTGCATTAATGTGGAGCAGCTACATGATAAATCTAGGAGCCTCAGGCTGGTACTGTTTCACGTTGGAGAAAAGTGGCTGTTTTGTAATGCCAGAAAGAATGAATTATGGTGATCCACCCTAGTTCTGAGGAAACTGAACTCTCCTAATTTCAAATTCAAATTTAGCACTGTGGTCTTAGCTCAGATCTTGTTACAAATGGTGTCAGTGCTAAAGCAATCGTTTTCTGACTCGTGTCTTTCTGACTACGTATTTTCATGTCACAAACCTGTGAAACATATAGGGCATATTCCAGTTTTTGAGGGGCTAAGTTCACTTCCAAAACAAGGTTCTTCCCTCTCTCTTCCCACCACTCCAGGGACTTCAACAAAATTATAGATAGCAGGAGCTACTAATGTCAGCTGTAACAGGGCACCCCTCTCTCATTACTTTGTTGACTGGTGGCTGAAAGGCAGCTATGCCAGAAATGGTGATAGACTCTTCATCTGCCTCTGCCCTGGCACCATTGTTGACAATGCAAAGGTCTTCCCCAGTGTTGGCAGAGGTTCTGGATCTCATTGAAACTGTGTCACACTCAGTCACTGCAAGGAACTGACTCACTCTGTCCTTTCAGTTTCTAAAGGTTTGTCCTGTTTTGTCTCTATGGAGTAGCATAGCTGTGCTGAAACATGCTCTGGTATGTACCTAAGGGCCCCTCTTCACCTGGTTGGATAAGCAGTGCATGTAGATTTGGCTTCAAATAGTTCATTCGCTACTAATACTGTACCCTCTTTCTGTGAATAACACTTCTCCTAACTGTTTTATTCTTGCTTTCATAGAAATTAGGATTTTTGCAGGGTATGCAATGAGTGCCCCCTCACTGTTGTGTTTCACCCCCTTGAATCCTGATGGCTTCTTTCCTACATGGGAAGGTTGGTAGGACAACCTCCATACACAGAATGTCTGGCCTTTTCCAAAGACGAAGTTACTTGTCCATGTGAGGAACTACAGGCAGCCATAAATATGTCATGTTCTCCAACCCCATGTCAGGCTGGCACACAGTTTCCTTCCTGTCACACTCTGACCAGGTGCTCTCCTGAGGGTAAGATGAGAGAAGGACATGATCATTTTATTTATATGAGCATTTTTAAGTTCCAGAGCATTCTCTCTCTAAAAGACTCGCTAAAGAGTTTGTATGACTACTTCATCTGGATCTTTTCCTTTTACCTGCCCTTTTGGATGCCATATAGGTCTCTGCCATACCACAGTTTCGCTTCTCTCTGGTGAAACCCTTCTTTGGCAATAGTAAGAGTTAAGTCCAGAAGATGGATCTGTACAGCTACCTTATTCAAATACTCCTTATTTGCACTAAGGATAAGTCCTTGTCACCCTTTGAAACTCAACTTCCAGTAATTTCAAATAATCTCTTGAAACTTAAGAATGGATTTGCAGTTAGTTCTGCTAACGTGCTTCTCATGGAGAGATGTCACTTTTTTTTTTTAATCAGGTCACAGTAAGATCACTCAAGGACTTGATTAGAAATTATCTCCCTAGTGAAAGATCTTGTTGAGTAAGGAAATACACAACCTTTGTGTTCTATTCAAGCTACAACCACTTGTTTCTTATCATACCTTTCAAAGAAAATATGTTTTGATAGCTGCTATCTCTGTTAGCAGAAGGGGGAGAAGATCAGGCCATTTCCAATGCAGTATTAGAAAGCGTTCAAAGGTAGTCTGAACTTTTTGTTTTCAGTAGACAGCAGGCAGATTGATATTCTGATTTGGGCTTCATTTTTCTCACGCTCGAGACTTTCTTGCAAACCTTAACTGCAAGGTACACCTCCACTCACACAGTTCTAACAGTCTGGGTAGACATCATGGCTTATTCTCCAAGACAGCAAGGTTCAGCAACAGCACAGTCCCTGCACCATAACTCTCCCTGTCAACAGCACAGTGGGTAAAATTCACTGCAAGACTCTCAGAATTGAACCACCCTCTGCCGTGGACGTGCCGAAAGTGCTCTGTCAGCCTTAGGGCATTTCCTGAGGCCTCAAGATACTTACAAAGGTACCTTTATAGAAGAAGTCTTCAAGCATAACATATCTATGACAGAGCAGTCAGATGAAGGCACTCCACGACGGTCCTTGCACAGGCATAAAAATAGGAACGGAAAAAAGTGAAAAAGATGTGCTGTGTGCTAATAGCTTCCCAGCTTTCTTGCTACCCTGGAATCATCAGGAAGTAGATTTCAGCTTCTGGCATGGTTTTCATACTCCAAATTTCCTCTTTAAATTGCTATTTGATTTTCATAGCATATATGAGAAAGAAGTCAGCAAATTCCCAGACCTGAACCATTCACACACTGGTCTGCGATTTCTTTAATGCATTCAGATTTTTTACTCCTGTTTAAATTGTGAAGTTAAAGACATTTTGCAATGACAGATAACCATAATTCTATGATTAGCTATATATAATACATATGCAATACATAGTTCTATTAATAGCTATATTCAAGCATTTGATTCTGCACTTTGGTAGTCCAGTATGGTGTTCTATGTTGTCTCTGCTTTATCCTTGCTCAGGAAAAACTTATTTAAAATACTTACCCTATAGTAAACAGCTTTCTCATAATCAACAATGTTTGAACCCTGTACTTAGATCTCTTCTAATCAAACATAAAGGCAATTTTGCAGGGAAAAGAAAAAAAAGGAAGTCATTCCAGGAAAATAATTACCTTTCCTCCACTTGCAATAAACTTTTTCAAAGTTTAACCTTGAGTAATTTCTGTTTATGTTTGTCCTCTGGGAAGAATAAAACTTCCTACCTGAAACCACATATGTAATGAAGTCCCCTGCTTGGGCAATCAGGCAGAAACATTGCTCAGAAAACAGAGAAGGGTTTCCACAATGATGCTTAAAACTCACTTACTATGTCAACATCTCACAAACCTGATGTTTGTGTTTTGTTGTAGCACTTCACTGATCATTAGTTTTCTTATCCATTCCAGGAGCCTTCATGATCCCTTTCCTGATTTTGCTAGTCCTGGAGGGTATCCCCCTGCTTCATCTTGAGTTTGCCATTGGTCAAAGGCTGAGGAAAGGCAGTGTGGGCGTATGGAGCTCTATCCACCCTACCCTGAAAGGAGTTGGTAAGTCTGACGAGGATACAAAAAGCCACCTGAGAAAGCACAAATCTCTGAAATTATCATCTGTGGAGCAAATCTTCAAGATTTTATTCTGGCATGCCATGAGAGATTCCAAGATCTATTATTTTTCCCTTCTTGCTAACTCTTCATTGATAGGTCAAACTAATCATGATGAACAACTATGACAGTTTTGTGTCCATGTTCCTAAGTACCACAGGCCTAGTTAAAACATGACTTTAATTTCAGACCCGTTTCAGGCCTCAGAGATATTTTCTGTGTTATTGATATTGGCTGTTTTGCCATTAGGATGAATCTTTAAGTGTGCCAAAAACTATTCTGTAGCTGTTCTGTGGATAAATAATAGTTGAATATTTACCTGGTGGACCTCAGCTCCATCTAATGTTACCTTCTTGATTCTGAGAGGTACTAGAAGCCACAGAAGCAGTATTTTGCAGAAAATACTTCTTCACATCTGTACCAGACTTCTGAGTGTGGTACTGTAGTAGAAGCAGCATTATGCACACAACATAAGAAACTCTACAGATACCTCATTACACAGAAAACACAGAAGGTGCCACATGAACATCAGGAAACACGGTGAGAATGCAAAAACACTGGCACAGGTTGCCCAGGGATGTTGTGGGGTCTCCAACCTCAGAGATATTAGAAGTCTGCCTGGACATGGTCCTGGGCAACCAGCTCTATGTGGCCCTGCTTGAGCAGAGGATTGCACCACATGACCTCCAGAGATCCCTGCCAACCTCAACCACACGCTTGAAAGGGAAGAAACACAGACAGTTAGTATTGTTTTGTCACCCCCTGCATTTGTAAATCAGTTACAAAAGAAAATTATTCATTGCATCTGGAATTTTTCAAGTTTCTTTAGAACCTAAGAGTTCTCAGGAGCTAATCATTAGCATTTACTGTCTGCCAGAAAAGTCACCAGAGGCTGATTACTTGGGAACAAGTGGAGGAGAGATACCTGCACCTTGTCACAGACTGTTCATCCTGGCAGCCATCCATCCTATACAACACCCCTCTGCTGAACTCTGCAGTGACACTGTGGAAGAAGAAGACTATCTGGTCTCATTTAGGCAAAATCCCAAGTCAGCTGAGCTTTACATGTACCCAGCATCCCGAACTCCTTCAATATCAGCTGGCAAGACTGTGAGCAGGACTGCGTGGTGTCTGTAGATAGTCAGTCCGCTCACAATGTTGAGTCCTAAGTGGGAGTCAGCTTCAGTCTCAGAGCAGTTTTAGGATATACATCTGCATAGGACTCATTTGTCCAAACTTTAGGTAACAAATTCACAGTGATTAAACCTACACCCCAAATAAAGAGAGGAGAGGGGAAAGGCTATAAATCATAGAATTAGGGTGAAGAGGGGAGGAGGGAATGGTTGAGGCTTATACCATATACTTTGATATGTGTTGAAGACAAGACTGTTGAAATTTACATTGTATTCTGATTTTATTTTTTTCAGGCATAGCATCAATGTTTGTATCCTTCCTGGTGGGTTTATATTATAATACTATTATTGCCTGTGTGATGTGGTATTTCTTCAACTCCTTCCAAGACCCCCTGCCTTGGAATAACTGTCCTCTCAATGAAAACAGAACAGGTATATTTTATGAAATATTGTATTTTGTTGCACAGCACATACTTCTGTTTCTAACAATTACCCTAATTTAACCTCTTTCTGTAAAACAGTAGTAAGGCATGGCAGTCCCGTTAGGCACATTGTGGTATTTTGATGCTTGTGTTTTGTAAAAATTCGCATTGCATAAAATGAGGTCAACTCTTAATCTTTCAGACAAACTTTGACTTTTTATATGAAGCTGCATGGTTGATTGTGACAGATATATTCATATACAGAATATTCACAAAGTGGAAGTCTAACATAAACATTCAGATTTTTAAGATAAGACTGGATGTGGCACTTAGTGCCATGGTCTAGCAACCGCAGCGGTAGTGGATCAAGGATTGGACTTGATGATCTCGGAGGTCCCTTCCAACCCAGCTGATTCTATGATTCTATGATTTTCCAGATTTAGGCAATATGTTTCATTCATCTCTTCACCAACAGCCCTCCATTAGCATACTGAAAAGGAAAGAAAAAAAGGAGTTGCATAATTCATATGAAACACCTGTATCCCTCAATATGCTCTGTGGAGACTGCTTGGTTTTCCATAGTCAGCCCTGCATGAAACTGTATGAAGCAGGTTTTTCCAGTGGGTCAGTGAACAGCTGTTCAGAGCACTTTGCTCCTCTCCTCCCAGAATAAGTATGAAAATCCTCATTTAAGGGAAGACCAGGGCAGAATATTGCACAGGTCAGCACACTGCAGGGAGCTGAGAATCCAACTTGAGCTAACAAGGCCTGAAAGGATGTCCCACAAAACAGAAAGACAAAATATTGATGACCTGAAGGAGGTATGGGAGGGAAAGGAGGTGTGGGAGAGGAAAAGCTGCCTTATTAAAATCCCTGTCAAACAATTCTCTTTTGAATCTCTCATTTTACCATGAAACCAGCCTCTAAAAATCTGAAATCTGCCAATAACAAATTAGTTGGCATGAGGTGGTACAATTTAGATCACTGATATTTATTGTTTAGCTTGCTTATTTCCAAGTAAATAAAAGACATACAGAATGACGACCATTTTGTTGTTACAGATTATGTAGAAGAGTGTGCCAAGAGCTCTCCTGTAGATTACTTCTGGTACAGAGAAACATTAAATATCTCCACTTCCATTGAGGATTCTGGCAGTATACAGTGGTGGCTTTTGCTATGTTTGACGTGTGCATGGGGTGTACTGTATGTGTGCACAATCAGAGGCATCGAAACAACAGGAAAGGTAAGTTATTTTGGAGGTCTTTTATGAGATTATATTAATCATGCTGTTGTGATTCCTTATTTATACAGACCTAATAATACTGTAGAAACTGTTTCTTGAGTAAAAGCCTATCTAAAACTTTGTGTGTCATCACTGGGACTGCTTTTTGAAGAAGGAAGATGAATGAAATGAAATCTGATTGATTTATGTGAGCAGTTTGTCTTCCTTGTCCTTACAGGTCTTGGTAAAACATTCTTTAGGTATTATCACCTTAACATTAATATTAATCTTTAATGCAGGACCAAGGGACTCTCTTTTTGTTATGCCATTCTCTTCAAAATGTACATATACAGATTTATTTGGGTTTGTGCTACTCCTAAATATTATCTCCTTGAAAGAGTGACTGATGTTCTGCTGCCCAGCAAAGCCCTAAGAGTCCATCCTTGCATCCTTGCAATCTGGTCTCAGGGTGTAGATTATTTTTGATGCTGCTTTTGAATGATCTGAGTTGAATTTCAACAAAGACAGCTTGTCTTAAATAGAACACTATTGCTGCAAAAATGTTTGTTGTCAAAATATACCACACATACTGTTTCATTTGAACACTTCCTGTAGTATGCTAATTGTGACTCACTTGAAACTTGCCCTTATTGCTAATCACCATACCTTGCTTACTCTCCTCTTCTCTTCCCTGCAATGCAATTTTTATTCAAATGTTCTGTTTTATTTGAGTGTTTTATTTACATTCTTTTTGTATAGGCTGTGTATATAACTTCAACTCTTCCATACGTTGTGCTTACCATTTTCCTAATCCGTGGCTTGACGTTGAAAGGATCAACCAATGGAATAGTGTATCTCTTCACCCCTAATGTAAGTCACTGCGTGGTTCTCCTGTCAGTGAAACATGATGTAGTTCTCTCTGTAATTAACAACCAATTGACAATTAGTTCTCTCCACTGGTGCTTTTTCAACTATCCCTGAGACGCCTTGAAAATCTTGATTCTGGGAGGTGAACCCTTTGGATTGGATGGAACAAGTGTACATATACACAGACATTTTCTCTCTATCTTTCTCGCTCTCCATCCTCCATCAAAATCTGTTATAAAAAATTGAAGGATCATCACAGAAAAACTGGGTTACCATTATGTAACTTGATTTCTTTTCCTGTATTCTAATTACGAACAAGTCTAAAATTAAAGCATAAATCATGTATTTGGGAGTAGAACTAATCTAATGGCTACATGGACAAAAGACCAAAGAGAATGGTTTAACTATACAACAATTTTTGAACGAAATTAAAAGGGGTTTCATTTTCCATGAGCAGACCTCTGAATGATCATTATTAGTGCTAAATATTAAACACCTTTTCTGAAAACAGACATGGCAGCTGTCAGCTATGCAAAGTAATTTTTTAATCAATTTTCAAAATACTTGTATAAAAACTACAGATAGGTTTTTCTTTTGGAAGAAAAAGGTAAGTTTGACAAAAGTATTGACCTATCTGTTGAAATCCAGTGAGTTTTGCATGGTTAATATTCTTGTTTTAATGATTGTTTTGAACGTCTCATACTTAGTTTAAATAGCAGTGTTGGATATGCTTAAAGCTGTATGTCTGATGCTTCAGGTTACTGAGCTGGCGAACCCACTGACATGGTTGGATGCGGGTGCTCAGGTGTTTTATTCTTTCTCCCTGGCATTTGGAGGCCTCATTTCATTCTCCAGTTACAACTCTGTTCAGTAAGTAACCAGGCAAAAGCCAAATTTTATATGAATATTTCATTCTTCCAAATGAAACATCTCTACTTTTGCCCTATTTTTATGCTACTTGGAACTGGGACAACATCCCCTCAGATGTGTAAGATGTATCTCCTCTGACTGATCCTAACTCTCCTGAGACAAGATTTCAGGTCTCAGTGCTGGCTGACTTCCTATAGACAGATGTAGTGGTGCAGGATAGAAAGAAGGGGACTAACTATCCACCCCCAGCTGATGAGCAGAAGTTTCCTCTGTGGGAATGCTTAGTGCATGGTGATGACCTTGGTCTCAGTGCTGTCAGAGTAGGATGATAGTACACACATTTCAAAGCAAGTCACACAGAACAGTTTAAATCCTTAACTTTGAGATGAGAAGATATATCTAGTTTCAAAATTCAAATTCAGTGCCTTTATATATGATTAGTGAGGCCAGGTAGTGTGAACTCCCATCATCCAGGGACTGACCCATCCTGCAAAGTATGATGCAGTGCTATATTCTACACTCTGTCACACAAAATACTGGAGAAGCCACCAATGCTTCTTGGTGCCTGCCATTCCTTCAGCACTGTCTGTCCTCTTGAAAGGCAAACTGTGTGACATTCTCTAAACCTAATATTTTTGATAAATGTCTCTGAATTATGTTTTGGGTATGTGGTTTGGTCATGCTTTCAGAAATCCGTGTTTCAGTTTTAGCTTGGGTTCAATTACACCACACCAGAATTTCAGCTACCAAAGTAGTTCCCTCCCTCCACTCTTGATTTCAGGTATTTTTTAAAAGATCATCTGGAATTTTTGGTGCCTGCAAGTCTCGGTGCAAGGCATGAAGCCCTGCTTCAGGTCCAAGTCAGTGTCCCACAACCATGGGGAGCAGGACTGAGTGTTCTTCATCTTTCCAAAAAGGCACAATGGAAAGGAACAATGGAACAATGTCCTCCTGCTTTTCCAACACAGAGGGCTGTGGCACCTGGCCATCCTCCTTCAATGCTCAATCATTCATGACTTAAGGAAGAAACTGCAGAAAGTCATTATACTCCCAAGGAAATGTAAGGGGAAAAAAACCCCAAAACACGCAAATTTCACAGTGTTACACTGTGGTGTTGGGCCACTTGCAGTCCAGCACCAGCTGGACCAGGTGTCAGTGACTCTGCCTGTGGATGGTTTGGGAGTATAAAAATCTCAGAAAATACTAAAAGGTTTCAATGCCATCAAGGATTCACTAATTCATAATGAGAAGGAGCTTGAGCATCTTATTTTCTCTAAAAGGAAGAAATGCTTTTATCAAGGCTGTCATTGAGAATCTCATGTTACAATTCAAAAATAGACATGAGACTACAGCAGGAAATTTTCATTCAATGCCCTACACCTGGTAAAAACCTATTTGCAATGCTATAAATGGGTAAAGGACACAGTGTGACAGGTCTTGGCTGGACAGGCTTGTCCTGAACACCTTGAAGGTGTTCAGAAAATTAACTAAGACAACATCAAGTTGATTTCAATAGTCCTATTTTGTCCAGAAGGGGCCTCTGGTGGTCTAGTGGTTAGAGTGCCTGACTCTCACCTCTGCGACCTGGGTTCGATTCCCGGCCCCCTGGGCAGGTGGAGCTCGTCAGCCTTGGTAGGCAATCCACCTAAGAGAAGGTCACTCTAAACAAACCTACATCCTGGGGACCTCACTGCCACTGTCCAAGCTTTGCTCAGCCCCGGCAGATGAACCTCAGGACTAAAGGGTGGGCTCAGTTCAGCGCACGCTGTGTCTCACCTAAAAAATCCACTGCGCAGGCTGGAAGGGTTAATGACCTTTCCCAAAATCTTCGCTCGCGAAGACTGGCCATTATTTATTATATTATTTTGTCCAGAAGGAATAAAGTATCTACAGTTTTACAGTCTTCTCATAAAACCATAAACTAACTTAATGTTGATGTTTTATCTTGTCCCTCAGATGAAAGTCTGTTTCTGGCTCTGCAATTTTTCTGTCTTAGCACAGACACGCTGGCAAGAAGTGCCTGCAGCAGAGAAGTTTCTACAGACAGCTTTTCTGTCCAACCTTATCAGCATATAGTTCCACTCTGTTTCCAAAACTTCAGGATATTTTGAACCATCTTTTGTTCAACAGTCAAACAATACTGTCCCAAGTGCTCTTGGCTACTGCAATTTCACCATATCTAAGTGCTATGGAAACTTTAATTCACTTTTCCTTTTTGGCTATCTAATTCAAATCCAAGTCTTTCACCTTGCAGCAGAATACACTAGCAATGTAGATACAGCCCATGGCAATATGTGTCTGCACACATGCATGCCAAGTTTGAAAAGGAGGAGACATATTCTTTTGCCCCTCATACTTTACTTCCTGTGACTCAGATATGAAAACAACTCAGGCAGTTATTCCTTATGAATAGGATTATTTGAAGGGTAAAAAAAACACACACAAAAAAAACCAAACAACAACAACAACAAAAAACAAACAAACAAACAAAAAAACAACAACAACAAAAAACAAAAAACAAACAAAAAAAAAAAACCAAAGCCATAGCTCATTTTTCATGGCTAGGCTTCGCGAACGAAGATCTGGGAAGGCTCTATCCACATTTGCTACAGGCACGCTGGTGGCTTATGAGGCCAATATGTGACAGACATGTCCGATTGCAAAAGGCACAGCAGAAAGACTCCTTAGATGGTGTATTCTGCAATACACGGTTCTTTCTGCGTTGCCTTTTTTCCTCGAGGGTGATCCTGCGTGTGTTCTCAAAGGAGACAGCAGCGTTATAGACGGTGTGTCTCCAGGCCTCCCGATTTGAGGCCAGAGTAGACCAGTTATGGTGATCAATATGGCCAAGGCTGAGATGTTGTTTCAGGGAGTCCTTGTATCTTTTCTTCGGGGCTCCTCTCTTGCGGCAGCCGGTGGCAAGTTCACCATAAAGCAGGATCTTAGGGAGGCGGTGGTCCTTCATCCTGGAGACGTGCCCTGCCCATCGCAGCTGTGTTCTCATCAACATGGCCTCAATACTTGTGACAGCTGCTTGCTCTAGAACAGATGTATTGGTCACATAGTCTGACCAGTGGATGTTTAGGATTGTGCGGAGGCAGCGTTGATGGAAGCGTTCTAGGAGTCGCAGGTGGTGGCGGTAGATGACCCATGATTCGGAGCCATATAAGAGAGGCGACAACACTATGGCTCTGTAAACACTGATCTTGGTGCTTTTCTTCAAGTGTTTATTATGCCATACTCTTTTGTGGAGTTTTCCAAAAGCACTATATGCCTTTGCTAATCTGTTGTCTATAAATTGTTTAAGACACCAATTTTTAATTTACTAAATCTATCTTTAACACCAGTACTTGTCTGCTCTTAGAAGGTACACTGATGTACCTGTGCATCTGTAGGCTACTCTTTTCTTAGTCTTAGTAGCCAGTTTTAGTATTTGTTTTGGGAATGTGTTTGAAATCCATTGTTTTTTTTTCTTTGAATTGCAGCAATAACTGTGAGAAAGATGCTGTGATTGTCTCAGTGATCAACGGTTTCACTTCCATCTATGCAGCAACTGTCATATACTCCATCATTGGATTCAGAGCCACAGAAAGATATGATGACTGTTTTGACACGTAAGTTATTAGAAAAAGCCCCCACAGAATATGCAGGTGTTTGTTTGGCTGAGTCAGCTCTGTTAGCCTGATGATAATGGATTTATCATTTCTGAATAATTGTAGGGCTTGACCCACATGGTATTGGAACTACTCATTACTTAAAAAAATTTGAATCATGGAATAAATCCCTTGGAAAACGATAATTGTTTGAGCCACCTGATCTCCTACTTAAATGTTGCATAAGGAACCATAATTGACATTATTCCCCATGCTGACATATGGCATGAATGAAATATTCCCTGGGGCCCGTGTCAGCTCTGTATTTAGGTTTCCTCTGGAAAGCTTAAATGTGTAGGTCTCATCAGAATTACCTCATTTTACCAGGGCTACCAGACTCTTTTCTAACCGGAACTGTAAGACTATGTGGGTTCCAGTCTAGCTCCTCCACATTCAACTGCAAAAGTGCGTGATTCATAACTGCGGACAACTTAGACATTCCCAGAAGCTACCCAGTCTGGGAACTAGTGCCCAGTCTGCAATGTAAAGATAGACACCTAATTCCTGCACAGGTTCCTAGAGTGTCCATCCATTTAGTGATCATCTTTACCATGAAAGACAGCATCAGGCTTACCTTGGAAGAAGAAAGAAAGACTTGCATGTGCACATCTACCGGAATTCCAAAGTCTGACCTTGATAATGTGCTCTTAGTAACTTGCTTGATGATGAAAATGAGGATGCTTAAAAATAAATCATTTCAAATTTCTTGCATTTCACTTTTTCAGAAATATTCTTACTCTGATGAATGCATTTGACTTGCCAGAAGGTAATGTAACCCAAGATAACTTTGAACAAATGCAGCAGCTGTGTAACATGACTGATCCGGCAACTTTTGCAAGCCTGAAGTTTGAAACCTGTGATCTGAAAACTTTCCTGAATGATGTAAGTTTAACACCCAACTCATATTGATACCTTAAATATGGTATGAATGCGTAGTAATTATTTAATTGCAAAATGCTTTTTCTTCTGAGGTTATTGGTTTTTTTTATATTTCCACCGATGGATTGCAGTTGGCTTGGAATGCTCTTGGACTGAAGAATTACTTTTGTTTGCCCCGTTTTTCTTGTGAAGAGATAAACTATTTAATTCCCCTGAAAAGTATCAACGGTCTGTCACAGTGTTCTAGGCTGGCCTCAGGTAGCTGGCAAAATAGCAGCAGGTCTTTCTCTGAAACTAGCTGGTTACAGCTGTGGTGGGACAAGATGACTGGGAAAGAGACACCCAGAGAGAGGTTAAAAAGGTGGTGAGCTACAGATGAAAATAGACGTCCATGAAGTTCCATAAAAAAGAATATTAAATAGATTTTGTATTATATTACAGTAAATATATCCCTGCATTAGGAGGTCTTTGTGGAAACAAAAAGCATAAGTACTATGGTATGTGTAGCATACATCAAGTCTAATGAATGCCAATAAAAATTTAAGTGCTGCATGATGTTAAGGAGCTTCAATCTTCCACAGGGAGCTGAAGGAACTGGCTTAGCCTTTATTGTCTTCACTGAAGCTATCACCAAAATGCCCGTCTCACCTTTGTGGTCCATTCTCTTCTTCATCATGCTTTTCTGCTTGGGTTTGTCATCTATGTTTGGAAATATAGAAGGTGTGCTTGTACCTTTACAAGATCTTAAGATTATACCCCCCAGAGTGCCTAAGGAAGTTGTTACTGGTAAGTGCCTTTTAAACACAAGTGACTTCCCCAGGGAACAGCTTTTATGCTGAAAAAGCAACTCACCACCCATCTACTTTCTGATCTGGAATGGTCCTAAGACACCCAGACAACCTACTGAAGACTTTCTCATGTCCCCCAGTGGGGCAGCTCCCGAGAGGTTCCTTTTGAGCCTGCAGGCAGCTGTTCGCCCTTTGGCTTGCTCATCAGCTTGCTCATGATGACTGCCCATCTCCTCCACTGGGAAGCTGGAGGACCCAAGTCCTTCACCCAGGCAGGTTTTCTCTCAGAGCAACAGTGCCCCACCAAGAAGGAGGAAGAAGACCTGTTGTCCCTCCTCAGCTTTCTCCCCTTCTGTTTGTAGCATCTCCCACCTGTGCAATGTTAGGACAGTTTTGCCATTTTACCTGCACAGAAGCAGGCCTTCTCGGAGCGCTATTAAATAATAAAGTGGTGACCTTCAGGCTGCAAGAATTACTTATTAAGCTTTATAGTTACTGGGAAAATACATTATTATTATTATTATTGTTGTTGTTGTTATTATTTTCTTTTTGCTTTTACTTTCTTTGCCTAAGTGTCCTGTTGTTTTGTTGTTGTTTTTTTTTTTTTTTCCCCCACAGGTCTCATTTGTTTGGTGTGTTATTTGATAGCTTTTGTTTTTGTGCTGAATTCTGGTAATTACTGGCTGACTCTATTTGACGGTTATGCTGGCTCTATTCCCTTGCTGATAATTGCATTTTGTGAGATGTTTGCAGTCGTCTACATTTATGGAATAGACAGGTATGAAATACAGCTTAAACATTATTAGATAGCAGTGTATAAAGTTGCATAATGACAATCTTGCTGCATCTCCGTGCATAGCATTTCTGTTATAGAAATCACTGAGATGATGCAACTGTAGTTTAGGCTTTCTTATATGTTTTAGCTTTGTTAAATAGTTCTCAACAAAAAGAAAAAGTATTTATTAGGAATTTGTACCAGAAACTTCTCCACTTTATTAATACATTATAATAAATAATGCTCTTCAACAACCAGCTCAAATAAACACATGACTAAGATATTGTAAGAAAATATTAGGCATTAATAAGTGTGCTAGAGTGTAATAATATGAGTGCAAATAATTTATATTTAAAGTAGGCATCAGAATGTAGGTGTTTGCAAGTTACATAAGAGCCGCTGTAGCTCACTTACATTTTAAATATGGTGATATTTACAGTAACTCTTCTTCAGGATAATTATATTAAATATTTAGTTAGCAGAAACAAAGTACAAGTGCACTGAGCTCAAAGTTTAAAACAGAGGTATATCCCAGGAGTGTTTACAGCGAATGCTTAATGATACTGTCCAATGCAGGCTGCAGATACTGTTTTACAGCAGGATGCAAATCCAAGGCTACTGAGATACATTCTTAGCTGATAGACTCAGTACTTTAACAGTTGTAGTAGTGAGTAATTATCCTCTCAACTTTCCAGAGATGTAATAAATCAAATTGCAGCATCTTTATGTTTATAATTAATATGTAAGAAATATGAAAAAGAGCACTGGGAATTCAGTCACCCATAGGATTTGCTTGAACCTGTGCTAGGTCCCCCCACTGCTGCTCCTGGCAATGGGGTGAATGCCCTTGTGGCCAATCTTCCCATACTTAAAGATTTATATTACCTGAGTTGGCATGAATCACCTTAGATAAATTAGACAGAGTATCCTTGAGAAAGAAGGCTTATTTTAATTTGTTAAGGACAGAAAAGTCTGTGTTGACCACTTTTCCTTACCTTTAAGATCTCAGAATGCTTTACAAAGTAAAATTAAAACTATTCCCAGGACACAAATGTGGGCTGACTTTAAAAAGGAGTGGAGGTTCATTCAGAACAGAGCTTCACACCAAACTTTAATGTTTCTGGCCAGTACACATCACTGTAGCCCTCTTTGAGAACAGAGCTTATTGGAGCTGCCCAGAAGTGCTCCAGATGAGTTTCTGTGACCTTTTTCTGAGAAAGGGGCATTGGTAAAAAGATAGATCTCTTGCTTGAAGGATAATGTGTGTTATCCATGGCACTCATAGGAACTACACCTGGACATGCCCTGAAGTCGGGATGTGGGGCTCCATATCATTTTAGGACACCTAGATCTAAGAAGTTAGGGATGAAAAGATGAAGCAAATTTATTTGAGGCTTTGCTGAATTCAGTGTGTTGTTCATAGCTGAAAGACCAAGTGAATAGCCCCCTCAGGCTTATCCCCACAAGCTACACAGGAAAGCCAGACAAGAGGACTAAGAATAGAACCCCAAACTTCCAAACTAACTATTTTTTAAGAAGTGTGTGCACAAGGTGTTGTCATAAATTGGTGCAGGACTGATGCAGACAGTATCACTCTCAATGCAGGGATTGTTTCTTCTTATAGAAGTATTTTTTCCCCATTGTCCACTGCACATTCTTTGAATAGTCCAAATAATGCATTTTTAGATGTTCTTAATAATGTGGAAAGTTAAATATTGTTTCAGTACTCAACCTGAGAAAACTGGTAGAAATCCAAATTAAGCTAATATTATGTACAGAATCTAATTAGTAAAATTACTGCAATATGCTTTTGTTCTTTTTTAATATTGTGCCATTCCTTTTAATTTATACAGCAACGAGACGCTTACCAAGAAGTTGTGAAGCAATACAACAATATGTTTTAGGGAAAGTCCATCTGTATTGACTCTTACCTGTTGAAACTATTTTGCATATGCCTCACAGACTTCTAGAAGATAGTACATTTCCCAAAATAATTTTCTTGACTTGTAATTATATATGCTTAAATTGAACTACTCAGATTTAACCCCTGATGTTGTTGACAATTCCAGTTTCACATCGACATTAGCAAAGTCCTGGGAAGCACAGCTAGGGGTAGTTTGGGCTTTTCTGTTTATGAGCAGGCACTCTTTGATCCTCACCAGTTTTTACAGTCCTGAACTTCCTGTTTTTGTTTTTAGGTTTAACAGGGATATTGAGTTCATGACTGGACACAAGCCCAATATTTTCTGGCAGATTACCTGGAGACTAATTAGTCCTCTCATTATGTTAGTTATCTTCATCTTTTATCTTGTGGTGAATGTCAGCAAAGAACTGCTTTACAGCGTTTGGGACCCTAACTATGTAAGTATATAAACCAAAATAGTTTTTAATAATTATGTATTCTTCTTTAATGTAAAAGTCATGGTCAGATATATTCATCTCCCACCTGAAACAGTTTTCTAATTGAAATATGCTATGAGAAAAAGTATTATTAAACAATAACACTTAGAAAAACAAGTCCTAAATTCAGCTGTAATGCCTGCAACTGATATGTAGTGATACCTGAATAGCTTTTCCAAAGTGGATAAAACCAAAACACTAGTCCAGTTTTCATGCAGGTCTGAAACAGATATCGGTTCCCCAGTAGGGATTATAGAAGATCTGGAAATGTCACAACCTTTCCATGTTGACAAAGGACCAAATCTTTGAAACCATTTTGATATTGCATTTCTTTCTGCTTGCATTTAAAATCACAGAACAGCAGTAGTGCTGGTTACTCATCACTGACAGAAGAAATTAATATTAATATTCAGATATCTCCTTTCCTCTTCCAAATGTTTTGGTTTGATTTAACTTATGATTGCAGCCATAAGTTACCTACTTTTCCTTTCCTCCCCTTGCAAAACAAAAAGCTGTATGTGGTACAGAGAAAGGAGTATTAGAAAAAATGTGAGTCCCATCATTTTCTCTGTCAACCCACCTCTTCTCTTCCTGTCTAGCTCTGCTTTCTGTTCTATGACCTTATTCTAGTCACCATCTTCAAAGCAGAAACAGTCATGCCACACACTTAATTTGTAAAGATAATTTTAATTTTCTTAGGGCAGACACAGAAAGGGAGAGAAAGGAAGATGGGGAAATGGGAATGCTTTCGTCTCTCCTCCTTGACAACCTCACTTCCTTCTTAATAAAGTTTCAACTCTCCTTCACCCTTTGATTTCAACCTTCCCACCCAAAGGCTGTTTGACCATCAAACTTGCTTCCTTCATGTCATCTTCTTTCCATCAATTTTAGGTAAAAATAATTCCAAAACAGTTGAGACTGGAAATCCTTGATCTGAAAGCTGCTGTGGAATTGGCAAATTGTTGCGCCATTGTGGCCAGCTACTGTTCCAATTACATTGTTGTTCCATTGAATTATTGAATGTGAATTATTGAATGTGTCCCAGGTATTTACTCTTCACAACTTTCTACAACTTGATTGTTTGCTCTTACAGGAGGAGTTCCCCAAAACGAAGAAGCTCGAATATCCCCCTTGGGTGTATGCTGTTATTGTGGTCCTTGCTGGAGTGCCTAGTTTGACCATCCCTACTTTTGCCATCTACAAAGCCATCAGAAATCGCTGTGAGAAAAAAAATGACCGTGCAGGCCTTATTGCTACATCTGAGACTTCCATTAATGGAAACTTGAAGTATTCATCATAAATCCACTTTTTAAAATGTGGAAGGAAGCTTTGACAGTGAGGAAAGTAAAAAAATTTTTTAAGAATCGGGAGTTTTCATGAAAGGGTAACTGTGTTGTTTCCAGGTAAACATTTACTTGGCAACGCAATGCACTGTAAAGAGTTGATGTCCTGGAAGCAAATGGTGACATTTGCAAGTGATTGGGTCACCAGGCCAAATAGTTTGTCCTCCTTCTGGTTTTGAAGCCAGATTGTTTGAAATGGGCTTTCATCCCCTCTGAGTGGGGAAGCACTGTGCTTGAAATGCTCTAAGTGACTCTTTCATGTGCAGTCATTCTGGTCGGTGGCTAATATGAGGGGTAACTTAATACTGTATTCTCTTGCACATTAAATTTTTTTTGTTTTACATGCCACTGTGTTGCACAAGGCCACCAATATTATTTGTCTCATGCAGAAGTTTAAAATATTTAATAAAAACATTTCTAAGTATGAGAATGACAGCTTGATTAATTTAGAATTTTATGTATTTTATAAATTAGTTTCAAGTTCCCGGCAGATAGTGATGCTTCTGCTGATGACAGCAGAGGTAAACTTGCAATAGGGCAGCAGCAGTTCAGGAAACAGCAAAATCTGCCTTCTCTGGCATCCCTGAGCAAGGGGTGCACCACTTGCCTGGGAGGTCCAGGCTGATGGGAGAGCCATGGCACCCAAATGGTGCAAAGGTTCTTGCCCACATCTGTCACAATCAAGGTGTGTGGCTCTGGTTCATGTACACACACAAACACACACACACAGGTACACTTATCTTACAACTGTTTCAAGCTTCTAACTTCCATGTGACTCAGAGGAGCTCAGTGAGAAGTCCCACTCCTCATATGGCCACCTGAGACAGAAAAGGGCACTGTTGAGCACCTGGGCTGAGTGCCAGAAGCAGGCAGTGTACATGTCCCCTCTGCACAGGTGGTCCTTTCCATCCAACTGTCCATGTATATGGGCAACACATTTGCAGCAATCCCTTGCAGCAATCCCTATACTCACATTTTAAAACAAGAATGGATCCAATTTACAGCCTGACACTGATTATAATTGAAACACTCTCTTACAAGAAATAGGTATACTTCAGGTATATTTACTATAGAATGTATCTTTAGAGTAGTATATCTGTTCTAAATAGAGAGTAAAGTAAGAGGCATTGCATGTGTACTTCATGGAATCATACAATCAATGGTTTGGTTTGGAAGAGACCTTAAAATCATCTACTTCCACCCCTCTGCCACAGGCAGGAACACCTTCCACTAGACCAGGTTGCTCCAAACCCCCTCCAGCCTGGCCTTGAATGGTTTCAGGAATGGGGCATCCATAACTTCTCTGGGCAACCTGTTCCAGAGAATTTGAATGATCAAAATAATTTCCATTCCAATTTCCATTTTTTTAGTTACTCAAATGTAATTATTTAAACTATTTAAAGATGTTACTATTTAATGGGAAAAACATTTTTTGTCAGATTTTTCTGCTGATAAAAAGATCAGCCACCACGAATGGATAAAACTGAATTTAAGTGTCTGGCTGTAGGTGGCAGGTGTGGAATTCAGCATTTTGCTAGAAGGGCCCAAGTACAGCATGAGGCACATTCCTGACTGGAAGTACGGCAGCGGCCGGGGCGATGGTGGTGGGTGCCATGGCTGTGTAAGTGCTGCCAAGCTTCACTGCAGACACAGACTCGTGTGGCCTGTGAGACAATCTTGATAAGAGACTGGCAAGTTGAGTTGCTCCATCTATGGATCTGGATATTTGCAGAGCTGCAAGCAGAATGAGCTGTACCAGCCTGGAAAGGCTCGTGTAGCCTAGATCTGAAACTGGCTTCTGATTGCATAATCTGCAACTTGACCATATTTTTGTACTTAGCTCCAGAGCAGGGCTTTTATTTTGGAGAAAACAATTCACCTTCACTTAGATACTCTTCCCATTTCAAGAGGGTAATCCAGCCACAAAGTGTTGATTTACTGAACAAAGCAAGCAGACTGGCTGCTCTGTTTAGTGTGGAATGAACTGATTCAGCTTGCAAACTAGCAAAATCTTGGTATAACTGAAAGAAAACAGAAAAATATTCTCACATACTTTCAATTGAAGAAAAGTATTCAGCTCTTGCATTCGTCAATAACTATTTAATGAACAATAAAATAGTCATTGGGGATTCATTGACAAGTGGGAAGTGAAACTTCTAGCAGCTACTGTAAAAATGGACCAAATTCTTATGTCTGAACATACAAGGTCTAATTTTTCTTGCTTTTCTTCCTAATTGACTTTTTGAATTTGCAAAGGTGCCTTCATTCATTTACTTCTATTAGCAAACTAGTAAAGGAAATGGCAACATTTTATTCACAGATTTTTACCAGTATTTTACAGTTTTAATTAGTCTGTTGTAAAGGTTTCTTTTTAATTATATTCAGTGTCACACTTCTCTGACAGATTCTGAGAACAGAAGGAGAACAGAAAATAAAAACCTGTTTGATCCCAAGTTACCCATTAACAACATATTCCCAAACTCTCTAACTACAGAAGGAGCTGCAAAAACGCAAGAGTGGTAACTATATAATAACAATTCCTAGTTTTGTCTTTAAACTGCAGCCTTGGCAATGATACATTCCTTTGTATCAGATAAAAAGAGAGCTCCACCTCTCTTCCAGGATCCTCCTGTCACCCTACATAAAACCTGTAGGATACACAGGTTTTGAAGCATCTTCAAAAGCATCTTATAGGGAAAGGGGCTAAGGAGCCAAGGATATTTCATTAAAATGTCAAAAGATTTATCAGCAACACCTGAAATCCCTAAAGAAGATGGCAGACCCAAGTGGGACAATAAGTTCCAGTATATTTTAAGCTGTATCGGATTTGCTGTTGGTCTGGGGAACGTGTGGCGATTTCCATACTTGTGTCAGATACATGGAGGCGGTAAGATTGAAATGAGACTTTGCCAAAATATTACACTGCAATTCTAATATAATTGTACTGACTTCTGAGAGGTATGGAAGTTATATAATTTGTATCAGTTACATCACATTTTTTAAAAAAACTATCTAATTCTCATAAATGTTTTGCTCTAGTTAGATTAGCTTTTTCTATAGAAGTATATTTCATTTTAAAAGGATGCATTTGTTTAGGAAGACCTGACTGATGCTCGCTCTCAGAAAAGGCTATTTTAAAGTTTTTACATTACTACAACAGTCCCAATGGGACCAGGAGACTGAACCTGCAACTGGCTACCTTAAGGAGAAGCGAGAAGTCCTAGGGAGGATTGAGCGAACTGACGCCCAGCCAAATGGCCACTGAGTTTTCCATTGGGAAGGTGAGCAAGCCATTCCTTCTCTGATGCTCTTAGGAGCTACCTCATCATCTGGACCTGTCCCTGCAGAAAACTAAATTGTGCTTTTCGATGTCTGAGAGGCTGTTTAAAATGCTCAGCTGATAGAACAGCAGCAGGAGCCTGTCAGGTGGTGTGGACAGGTGCCCAAACCAGTTCCTGGGCACCAGTTCCACCAAGAATTGCTTTAGAATCAGACAATTTGGTATATATAAATGGATCAGAAAAGAGTGCTTGGTAACTCACCATCCACAGTAGCTTTTGAAATCTGCCACTGTCTAAAGCAGAGTGAGACAGCAAAATGTTTCAGCCCAATATTATTTGTTATCTTTCAATTAATTGGAGAAACAGAAAATTCAAACCTGGAGAAACTGTCAAATGACAGAAAACATTATTAAATCCAAGCTTGTTTTACTAAGGTATCTGTATTTCTTGGTGAACTACATATATTACAATCAACCAAGGAACCAAGAGTGGATGTTGCCTTTAATGGAAGGTGTTTCAGAAAGGAGTAGCTACTTAGGGACTCTGGTAAGCAGCTCAATGAATGAGATACAGCAGGTTGTATCAACAGAAGGAATCTTGGCATATAAAAGCAGAGCACTAGGAAGTAGGTAGAGATACTGCTACCAATACTAAGTCAGCTTCTGAATCTCTGACTTTTTCTGAAAGTCTACTTTTCTAAGTCAACTTGAAAAATTAGACAAAATGCAGACAAGCCCCAACAATTATTCAAGGGCTGGAAAACTTGTGGGACAAGAAACAATTTAAGAATTCAATCTATTTAGGTAATGAAATTGAAAATGAAAAAGTATGTCTATCATAGTCTTTAAACAAGAAAATGGAAATTATTTTGGTGGCAGGGAGCTTTTTAACATTGAATATGTAACAGCTGAAAGTTACAATTACACAAATATAAATAATGAAAGACAAGATGCAGTAGATTAGATTCCTCCCAGGAGTTTTGGTGGTTTCCATTATTTATTTTCAAGATGAGAAACCCAGTGAAATTCCCTTAGAGAAGTGCCATAACTGGGTGGCTAGAAAGCCATAGGTTCACACTATTTCTCTGCATTTGTCCATGGGAATGACTGGAAAAAACCCAGTCATTTCAGTTGCTGATGCTTGCATTAATGAGACATGATAAAGACCTTTAGAGAGACATCCCCATAGCAGATATGGCATGAGACCTGCAATGAAAATGTTCTGGAGCAGGAACTGCAGGTCAAATACTCTACAGCATCCCAGATGGCCTTTCAGTCTTGCAAAGCTAAGGAAGACATGTACAGTATTAACAAATAACACAATAAAGTTAACATAATATGATATTTTTGTAATGTAATGAATGATTAACACAAAGCATTCAGTGGAAGGTTTGAAACTCACAGGCAGTTCTCATTGCACAGAGCTGCTTCTGGGGCCACCAACTGCGTGAGGCTGCATGAAATTTGTGCTTCAGAGTTTTGTGCAAATCTAGATTAAGATGAAATATTGTGCTACTGACTCTAAAAAGGCTCTCAAACCTTCCCATGAAGCACCAGTCATTGTTTCTCCATGCTGGAGGTGGGGGAGCAGCTTTGGCCAACAGTTTTTCAGTATCTTCAGATCCCAGCCTTGCTTCAGAAGACAGCAATGCTCACCTGTTACTGTGGTTTGATCTCTCTCATCCATCCTCCCTTCTGGGATCCCCTGCATCCCTGCCCTACAGATCTCACCATTCCAGGAGAAGTGTGAGATCGACTGCAAGGAGACCCATGGTGACCTGTCTAATGGACTGAACAGTGTTCAGAAAGTCTGTTTGCTTGTGTTATCTGGCTCCAGATCTCTGATATTTCCCACAGGAACTGCTGGGACAAAAAATACGGGGGTTAGAGAAGGTTTAAAGATAATAAAAATAGGAAAATGCTGCAGGGATAAAGGCTGAGTTGCTCTTTTGCTCTGTGAATAGTAATGTTGCCAGTGAAAAATCAGTTTAAAATAGCTATCAGATTCAGTAATGGTAAACATCATCACAAACAGTGGCACAAGACAGTGGTGATTTAAGGTCAATGTATGGATGTGCAGCCAGTGTTTGGTCACTCAGCCTCAATAAAGGGCTCGAAGAGCTCAACAGCAGGATGAACCCTGTAATAAAGTGTGGTGGGGTTTGTGAATATCCCAAAGAGATGACATTGGAAAAGTTGAGTGGGTCATGAAGATCACTGAGAAGACAGAGCTGTTGGTTTTACACTAGTGCATAAGGTAGTTGCATTTTTCTTCTGTTAGTTTAAGGCAGTGATGTGATTAGGGGTTGCATTTTTGAAAGTAAACAACTCAGACGCAAAAGCCTGATAGATTTTCAGGAGTACTGGAGCATAAATCCTGTTTGTGTGCATCTGAAGATGTGAACGTGGGAGAGAACAGCAGCAGTGGGAGAGAACAGTTAACTAGGAGCCCTGAGAGCTGCAGTGGATTGTGCCTGCAGCCACAGTCATAAGTGCAGTTAAACCTGGTATGGATATGGCATAGACATGCTCGAAGGCTGAATAGTTTCTGTGGTGCAGTTTCGCAGCTGGTTCGGGTGATATCCAAGTATTTAAGTGTTAGGCAATGTACTTTTCCTCATTTCTACATGTTTTAAAAAACAAGAGATGAAAACAAGTGCTTGCGTTTTTGGCTCATGTCAGCTGTTCCCATCAGACCTCTGGACCTGATTCATTGCACATTAGTGTTACTCAGTAACTCGTATCTAATATAATATCAGTTTTGCTGACATTTATCACCTGCTGCCGTTACTGATTATTTGGATTTATTGCCTGAGTTAAGTTAGTTATTTACTTTTCATGACTAATGGGTATGAAGGTTGTTTGCCACAGTCAGTGCAGACAAACACAAATGTTCCCAGGCAACTGGGATTGAAAAGAAGTCTCTAAAAAGCCCAGTATATTGTTGAGACACTAACAAGTGTATATTGACTCAGTATATATTGAGACACTAACAAGTCATATAGCTATATGTGTACACATAGAGTCATCTGAGTATACTTCAGAAAAATCATCACAGTTCTAGCTGAACTGACTGCAATGGTTTACTTTCAGTTTTCGCTAGTATATGCTTGCCTAGCTCATGGGCATTAAAAATGTGCCTGAGCCTATAAGATGACTGAAAAAATAACTTCAATATAAAATACAGTTTCTTTCTAGGAAAAGAAATACGCATAAACACTACAGTCATAGTAAAAAGGGAGAACTGTTTACTTCTGGGGCAACCATTTACAGATTTTCATAACCCTACCTGACCTTTTGCTCAAACTTGAACTATGACTTGCTGCTAAATGCCCGGCTCACTGTGTCCTCAGAAAGAAAACAAAACCCAAGAGGAACAACATGTATACCTGGAAGATACTGTAAAGACACACAAACCCAAACACAGTATGTTGGGAAGTGCAAAACAGTTCACTCTCTGACAGAAAAATTGTGTTACAGCAAGCAACAAACTTAATTTTCTGGATTCTTGTCGTGTTCAGCTCAAGTCCTTGGTGTAAAGCTGTGACATTTGGAGTTGATCCTTTCACAGTTTGTTATATTTGTTTGCCCTTTACAGCTCAGGCCGGTGCAAGTGAGTGCGGCTTGCTTGCATCCTTTAGTCATGAGTATTTCAAAGGAAGTTCGCCAAGATTATTTTATAAGTTGATCTATGGGTGTTACATGTTTTTGTTTGAAATGGCTATTGCACCCTTGGATTTCTGGACTCAGCTTTAGCTCCTTCAGTGTTGCTCAAGGAAATATAGTAATTTACAGGGGAAATTCAACCCTGCCAAATCTCAGAGTCTGTAAGGTGTACAATGTGACTTGCAAGTCAAAATCAGTGCCATCATAAATATGCTGCACAAATATGATGTTTATACTAGCTCATACTTTTCATCTGAATTGAGGCACGTGCAGAAGACATAATAAAGGTCATGAAGCACATTTTCTAGAGAGAGGAGTGAGTGTAATTAAATTGCTCCTTTTTTCCTACCACGTCTTGATGTGATTCCTTGCTGTGTTTACTACACTGCTCAGCTGAACTCCCATAGAGAAAATGGGACGGGTCTGATAATCCCCTTTCAATAGCTAATAGCTTTTTCTCTGTATCTGAACAAGTAATTACCACCTACTGCAATTTCTTGTAGGTAAAACACAAATTGCCGTAGGTATCTTGCCATTAAGTCCTCAGCATTTTGGAAAAGTGCATCTATTGCCCTTCCTCCTATGTACCAACAGAACCAGTAAAGTGGATCTCTGAATTCTTGTTGCATTGTATCACACTGAGATGTGCTTTCTGAACTTTTCAGACTCTACAGATGCATTTGAAGTTACTGTTTTTACACTTTCCAGGTCATTTCAGTCTTTATCATAATTATTTTTTCTATTGCTAAATCTCTATCTGAAGGAAAGTTATTATTCAAGTTCTGCCCTTTCAAATGTTTTTGTGTCTTTAGATCATCATTTCAAATCGCTTGCCTTTCTTCTGCAAGCTGATCCACAAGCACTGCTAAGATGCAAAATTGAACACACGGGTCAGTTCCTGCAAGTTTTTCTCCAACATTTAGGAAGTCTTCCTTAGTATCCCATCATCAAGCAAAGCTACTAGGTTTTCTTCTCTGCTTCTCACTGAGACTCATCGATTTCTGCTGACCTTGGTATATGTAGATCAGGAGGTCACCTGGCTGATTCTTCAAGCTGCCTTACATTTCCACTAGTCAGGTCTGTTGGTCTCTCTTTCTAAGAAGTTGCAAACCCAGTTAGGTTCTTTCACTCTGTTTTGCTGGTTGATGTGAACCAACTTTACACTGTGCTCCTTCCTGACCCTCCTTGTCATTCTGCCCTGTGGTGCATCAGCAGCTCTCCCCAGGCTGCATCATAGCACTTCTCATCCAGATTGTCATGTGCAGGTGATATAACAAAGATCGTGCTCTTCAAGTGTCATTCTGCTAAATATGGTTGAGCAGTTGCCTGTGCATTGCGATCAAGGGGTCAGGTTAAAAACCCTCAGTGTATCTTGAGTGCACCAGGTCCTTTCTTCTCTACTGCTGCGACTGTGGAGCTACCTCCACTCCAGCGGTTCTTCACCAATTGTGTCACACACTGGTGCTCCTTGTCATTTGGGACTCTATTCTTAATGGAACCAGCTCACCAGTGTGTCCAGTATTTGCAGTTGTTGATAGCCTGATTCGAAAAATTCTTGAAGGCTTTCTGTGCCTTCTCATGTGCACAGGGATTGTTCCAAAGCTTTGTGGCACCCTTGTGCAGGATCTCCTTCCAAAATAACTTTTAACTCTCATAGACTTTGAACTGGGTTTCCCCCTTCCCCTTGACCTTCTTTTAGTACTTCATGTATCTACTTGCTTTATGAATCTTCAGTGTCTTTCTGACAGAAGGAGTGATGTAGACTAAAATTTTCCTAGGTCATGCCTCAGGGATGCAACTAAATCATGCTCTGGCAATACTCTCAATTTTTATGGGCGTTTCTCCAGACTTTAAAAGTACTTAAAAATACTTCATCACTATCATTTTCTTAGTCATATTTTGAGAGGAAAAAATTACTGAAAATAAACCTTTTTTAAAAGAGGTTCCCCCATCCCTGGCTTGCTTCTTATGTAGTTTATTTTCCTTTCATTGTAGAGCATATAGATCTAGAATATATAGATATAAATATACCTAGAATGTCCAGATACAGGATAATTTGTTACTAGTGTTTTATGATTGTTTCTGCTAAGATTTCCTTCTCCCATGCCTCATGGAAGCCAAATCTACAGAGTTTCTCCTGTGCCTGTGCTACGCATCATATGGGTTCTGATGGGGTTTTGCTGTGCCTGTGTTTGAATGCTCTGGTTTGTGATATCTGCTGTGTGTTAGGTACCAGCTTGCTGATTCATTCTGCTCCTTGGATTTTCTGCTTGCTTTTTCCACTGTTAGATTTCTCAGTGCATTTTTTAAAAAACGGTGCTTAAATTTTGCCTTCTTGTATGTCCTCTTCTCTCTATTAAACAGAGCCCTTGAGTATACAGTATTAGAGGGTTCCTACTCACTATTCCATATATGATACCTTTGTGTTAATGCATTTCTGGTTTTGCTGTAGGTGGGGAACTTTATTGTGGAAAAGAGTAAGCTTCAAGTGCTTCAGCAGGCTGACTGTCCTTCTCCTGACTATTTTCTTTTTGCCTAAAAATAGGGTAATGCAAAGGAATGAATAACTGGAAACTTAATTTTACACTACAAGCTGTTTACTTCAATTAGATTCGAGAAAGATTGGCTTCATAAACTATTTCTTCTTAACCAAATCTTCTGCCATATTTTCATATTTGCCGATAGCAGATTTTTTATAGTGTTCTCATGAAAAACCAGTATCTTCTTTCCAAGTGTGACATTGCGTTTTGCCACGCTGTAAATATGCCTGGAGGTACACACAAGCCTGCACAAAGTAAACAGGTTTTTATCAGCAGAATGTCTAAATGCTTTGCTGTCACTGGCTCAACTAGCAAACAGAAAAGGGGAGAGAGATAACAGAGGGCAGTTTGCACTAATTATTACATAGTTATTTCCCAGGAGATATGATATGGGAGATAGGTTGGGCTCTTATGGAGTGCTCTGTTAGCAAGGCCTCAGCACTGTGTGGATTGCAGCAAGACAGCTACTGCCCAGAGCTGGTGTATGGCCAGGCAGCCGGACAAAGAAGTAGAGTGCTCCATACTGTGGTGCTCTGGTCACTTGCCTGAATATTTTGCTCTTCTCAGGGGCCAGTCCAAGGCATTGGGCTGTCAGGTGTGCTGTGGAGAGGGATACTGCAGCAGGTTTGAAGCAGAGCACAGAACTGAGCATGGCAAGAGATTACTGAGTTCTTGTGGAAGGGACCTCCAAATTCCTTCACATTTACATGGGAGCTTTGATAAGTAGCTCCAGGTGAGATTTCATCAGGTGGCAAATAAAAATAAACAAATTACTGTGGTCCTTAAGTCCCTCCGTAAATCTCTCTTGGAGGGGGGAGTTTGTAACAGCCACTTTGGAGCTTCCTCCAAGGACAAGGACTACTGAGCAGGGGTACCAAGGATCCAAATCAAGGATTTAACATACTGGGAATTAACTGTGAGACTCCTTTTTCAAATCTGCTTCTTAGCAGTTAAAAACATCTTAAGAGTTCAGGTCATAAGGCAAGACATCTATTTCCACCTTTGGCAATTTAAGAACAGTCCTCCAATCCTGCTGATTTTTTGATAGAAGGCTCAACCATTCGACACCACACCTTCTTGGGATGTTGTATGTATTTATTGCAGCTCCTAGCAATAGGTAGTGAAGTTACTGCAATACAACACTAGCCTAAGTGATTAGATTTATCTGCCCAGCCTTTCTAAATAACCAGTGATTGCAGAATCCTGGCGCCACTCCAGGTGGAGAGGGCAAATCCTTCTGCATTCCCCAACCTCCCTCTCAGGGCTGAAGACTGAGCATAGAGCAGAGCTACCCTGTTCTGCTCTCTCAGATGGGGATGGTGAGGCTGATCTCCCTGCCAACCTGGAGGGAGAGGAGAAAGTTTCCAGAGCTGGAAGAGCAGAGCTGAGCAGACTCAGATACGAGATTTGGAGGCAAAGTAGAAATGGTAGAACAAGGCACAGGTTTATTGACAAAGCAATGAGGAGCATAGAGTCAGTACACATTGGTAGGAGGACTGGGAGGTGGCTGAGGCAGGACTTCTGTCTTTGTTTCCCCGGAGAAAAGAGGCTTCGTGGTCACAGTGGTTGTTGGTCATGGCAATAAACTTCAATCTATTACACCATTTCAATTTGATTGGACATCTGGGCAGGTGGTATAAATATCCTGATGGAACTTCTCCTGGTCTCATAAAAATCAGTATCTGTACAAAAGAAGGGAGACCCAAACCCATGTCCTTTCTGAGGGCAGGTGTGGGAAACAAGGAATTGCACACAGTTTAGCAGGAAATAATCAGGCTGCTGGCAGGACTGGTCCCTTCCCACAGGTAACCAACAGCATGTGCTGCTTCTGGCCCAAAGGAGATGCTGTGAGAAAAACAGGAAAGATGTAAAGGATACAAACTGGGAAGAAATTGGGTTTTGTTGCCCCCATGTCTAACAGAAAAACTTCAGCCTTGCTTTCAGTTTTTCATTAGCCAGAGGCTCTGTGCTCTGAGCATAACTTCATGTAATAAAGCAACCTGGTCTCTTGGGGGTATCCAGCACAAAATCATGCTTTAGCAGTGGAAGACGGAGGAGCACATGCCTGAGAGCTTTAAGAAGGGGAATAAGCCAATGCACTGAAGGGAAAACAGATGGTATAGGGGACAGGCAAATCCTTGTTCTTTATGAGAATGGGGACAAAAGATGCTTAAAAGAAAGGGAAAAGGATTAAATCGTGAGTGAAATACTTATAATGGGCTGTAGAAATGCCTGAGGAGAAGTGTCCTGCAACACTAAGCATCCCAGTCTTTCCTTCTCCATCTTCACCAACAAAATTACCAGTAACAAATTTGGTAAGTGTCCCTAGAAATGATCCCTTACTCATCCTACACAGACTTTGTTAGGTTCATAAAGCAGATTAATGACCAAACGGTAATTTTAGTGAGATGCAGATAATCATGTGACTTAATTGCACTTAATTGTCTTTTCAGGGGCTTTCCTGATCCCATACTTCATTGCTCTTTTCTTCGAAGGAATCCCACTGTTGCATCTTGAATTGGCCCTAGGACAGTGCCTGAGGAAAGGCAGCATTGGTGCCTGGAACACTGTCTCGCCTTACCTTGGAGGCGTTGGTACGTCTCTTTGGGTCCCAGCTCAGGGAATTGCAAATGAGCTCCCATCCAGCACACACTTCCTACACACCTATGCCTGATGCTTTTTAAGATACAAAAATTAATGAGTGTTAGGATTAGAGAGAATTTCTTTTCCATGAGGGTGGTGAGATACTGGAACAGGTGGCCAAGAGAGAGGTGGTTTCCCCGGAAATTGTCATGGTCAGGTTGGGTAGGGCTCTGAGCAACCTGATCTAGTTGAAGATGTCCAACCCAAACAAATCTATGATTCTATAATTCAGTATTGCTCTTATCAGGTATTACTCTAGGCACAGAGGAGCCTAAAATGCAAACCTCATAACCTTTGCTGTTGGAAGCATAATGAATGTGAGCTCTGCTAGCCAACACTGTCCTGTTCCTACCGTATCTTGGTGCTCACTCAAGGGCTGCCCGCCCACAGTGCTTCTTGCTCCTCCGTGACAGCCCCTCCAGAAGCCAGTCTTCTCTGTCCATGAATAGTCAGACTGAAGGGAGGACCGAAAGACATGAAACCAGGAACAGGATCTGGCCACCTCCTAATGAGTTTAAAGCACCTGGGAAAGCTGCCCTCCACAAGAGGGGGCCACAGTGGGGCTACTGAAGGGACATTATTAACACGGCTGGGCACATGGTACAATCCACATGGCAGTGTGCATCAGATTGGTGTGTAGGACTGTACTGGCAATTCTTTGCTACTTATTGAATATACACTGAAAAAACACATCTTGTGTCCTGCATGAATTGTTAGGCTGTAGAAGTGATTGGGAACAGCCACCATGAGGACTGAAGCATTGACTCTACTAGGTATTTGAGATAGCAACCTTGTGCCTGTAGGGCAAGGAGAAGCCTCTGGATGCTCCAGCCAGCCCTGCTGGATCATGCCCTGCACTAAGCAGGTGCTTGAAATGGGCTTGGCACTGACAGCCGTGCCTGTGGGTACATGTGGGAGAAGAAGGGATGGGTGAGAGAAGTTATCTAAGGGCCAAGGGTAATAAGGAAGAAATACCAAGCAACGGGGTGGTGCTTCCAGCTAAGCCCACATCCTTCAATTAGGCCTGTCCTTTGTAGAAATACAAGCGAGCAGAAAATGTGGTGATATTCTTCCCTCCTTGTCACAGGAGCAAAACAGAGATCAATTTGGGGCATATGTGCATGATTTGGGACAAAAGAGTGGCCTCATGCAGCTACAGCATGCTGTAAAACTTCAGTCTCTTTTGGTCTCTACTATTAAAGTTGTCCCATGTTATAGAAAATAATGTATTATGTACTAGGGCAAAGGTTTCAATCCTAATCTTCTATGTAAGTAGAGAGTGTCAGCATTCTTGGAACAGGGTTGATGAGCTGGGAGACTGTGCGCTAATGTTTGGCTACTGAGGACACAAATGCCCATCTTTCAGGGGAAAATCTCTAGGAGGGGCAGGGGAGGATGGACAAGAAAATCTTGAAACAATAGGAAGTGTGAGCTTCCAAGAGCTAGTGCTGTGACTGACTGACAATTTTTTCCAAAGCTTTTCTAAGCTGAGATCTTGTGCTTTCTGCAGGTGTTGGTTCGTGGGTGGTGTCCATTCTGGTGAGCCTATACTACAACACTGTTTTAACCTGGGTGATGTGGTATCTCATAAACTCCTTCCAAGAACCTCTTCCTTGGAGTGTTTGTCCTCTAAATGCAAACAGAACAGGTAACTACAACACCATGCTAGCAAAAGGAGGATCAGAAACATCAGTGTGGGTTCACCAAGAAATCCTGAAAAGCCACATTTGATTTGGCCCTGAGTTGTGCACAAGTCCTGGTTTGATTTCACATTAAAAAGGTCCAAGAGTCACAATAGCCTACTCAAATTCATCATCCTCACAGAAACAACAAGATCCAGAAAATCCATGAGCCATTTTGCTTGATTTCAAAATGGAAAGCAAAATAACAGTGTTAAAAAAAAAAAAAAAAAGATAACTAAATAAGCAGAATAACTACTTAAAGTGGGATTCTTTGGTGCTCAGACCAAAGTCATGCTACCTGTTACAAAACTTTAGTAAGACCAAAGACAGTGTAGCTAAGCAGAACAAGGAGGACTTATGTCAGGTCTTTAAAATTGTTTTTCAGCTTTCTTTTTTGCTCAGTTTGAGAGAAAACAAGGTCCAGGCAGAGCAAGAACCATAACCTGAGTTAGAGGCTAAGTGAAGAGACAAAACATAAAGAAGTCAATCTTCTTTTGGAGGCCATAGGATTGTTCTAGAGTAGGAAGACAATAAGACATAGCCCATATTTCTTACAGAAGTAGACAAAATTATTTGGGCCTTAAGAAATAGGATTCTTTCATTTCTCAGGTTCAGATGTCCCAGTTAGGGAGTTAAACAGATGTTTTCCAAACCTGCTTTGCAGATCAACTATTTAATCAATATTTGGTATACAAAACCTTGCATTTTTAGTTTAGCATTTTTTGAAAATAATGAAGAAATCCCTTAAGGACAGATTTTTTAATTTCAGTGCCAAGATGGGAAGAACCTGCACTTCTCCATCACAAAGGCAACGTTCTCTCCAAGGAGCTGCTTCCTGAGACAAGTAGCAGCTGTTCCCATCTACCAAGCTTAGGTGAACACAGACTCCCCCAGTCTTGATGTGTGCTGGACCTCCTGGTTATGGGACAGCTATCAGTGCTGCCACACTGTGTAACTTCAGCTTTTGGAAATGCACTGAGTGTTCTCAGGATACACCCATTTCTGGTTGAGAGCAATGGCAGGGGCTGTAGCAACCAGGGAACTCGGGTTTCCAGTTAAAGAGAGCAGGTCACTGGGTTTCCTGAGGATTCTCTGTCAACCCCCTCTTCAGGGATTTAGGTTGCTCATAGGCAGAGGGGTAAGCACGGGTTGTGATGTATGTCATGTTCCCCATTCCTTTTTCTTCAGGCACAGAACGTGGCTGGGGAATGTCCTCTCTCCTGGGTGCAGGCTAGAGGTTCCCACTAACAGAACTCCTGGAAACATAAGCCAAAGAGGCTGATGCCTGGGTCTTTCCCCACTACAGGGCCATGACATCGCCAGGGGAGCCTGGCCTTAGAAGTATCCTCAGGTGCCTCAAGCCTGTTATGGCTCCACCAACTTGCAGACATACAGCTAAAAATTCCATACTCTCTAGTGCCATTAATTTAGATTTTACCTTGCACTGCATACAACACTGTTTCTATTTAGAAAGTTATCCCCTGGAGAAACGCTGGTGATGTTCTGGTGAAGGTCTCAAGTAAGTCTCAGAGTCTCAGACTGATGTGACAGAGTTTGTCTTGCTGCACTTTACACAGTGGAGAAAGTCCACCTCTGAATTTGATTTGGCAGTCCACAATTCATTCTAATACTTGCCACATTTTTTTTTTCAGGGTTCAACAAAGAATGCTATGAAAGCACTGCAGTAAATTATTTTTGGTATAGGAAGACTTTGAACATAACACCTGATATCGCTGAGAATGGCACATTACAGTGGTGGCTCATTTTGTGCTTAGCAACTTGCTGGGCAATTGTCTATCTCTGCACCATCCGAGGAATTGAAACCACAGGAAAGGTACACAGGACAGAGAAATGCATTACCCCAACCTTTGCATCTTGCTCTCCAGATACCGAGTTTTTACCACCAAGGAAAGCCTTCCCTATTTACCACACTAGCACCATTTCACTGTGCTCCTTGTCCGACGAAGCCAGAACAGCAGTACAGGTGGCTTAAAATGATGCTTCTCTCTTTCTCCATTGTAAATGCTTCTGCTCTACCAGCCTTCTCTCACACAGTTTCAAGGGCAGTTTTCTCAGAAATATATTATGCAAAAGTACACCCTGCTTCTTTTAAAGATGGCAGTATTCATCTGTAGCTGTCTTATCAAATATTATTAGGATTATATGTTGCAATAATTTAAAGAGGTTTTATTGAAGTTATTGCCAGTAACTGTTTGTCTTCTGACTTTCCTACTTTAGGCAATTTACGTAACAGCAATATTTCCTTACCTGGTCCTGACTATATTCCTTATTCAAGGACTCACTCTACCAGGAGCCACAGATGGTCTGGCTTACCTCTTCACCCCTAATGTAAGTACTGCTGCCATAGTCAGAAATATTTTTCCTTTTTCTCCCCCTCAGATTTCACACTGTATACTCATTTTCCAGCAACTCTTGATCTAGCTCTCTATCCAAGCGCTCAGATAAGCTCTTTTTTCTGAGATAAAGTGATTTAGTATTTTAATATACTTCGGCAGAAAAAAAAAGCATCAAAGTATTTAACAACCCAGTAGTAAGCATATCAGAAAATACCAAAAAATTAAGTATGTTATGGATGCCTCAGTCTTGAATGTGTAAGTAAACTTCACAAGCACATGATAAAGATGAGATTTTCATGCCAAGGTTATAGAATTTACACAACTTTAATCTTCTAAGAATTCACAAGGAAAACTAATGAGGAGTTACACACTGCAAAGTGGGGTTTTTTTAAGGTTGAAAGTAATTTTCTCCTATCCATGTTTCTCCTTAACTGCAGTTTCCTCCCCTCCATCGTAGCTGTTCCTAAAAGACACAACGGCTAGAGAAGAATGCCTCTCCCATTTTTTCTCACCTTCTCAAAGGGATGGGAGTTCCAGATCCCTCGTTTCAGAAGGCCCTTTTCACACTCTCCTTAGTGGCATTCCCAAATGAAAAGTCAGACTGTCCCTCTGAATGGTTGCTATAAACTGTAAGATCCTCACAGTTCTGCCTTTGTGCTAAAAAGCTCCATGAAATGGTGAGTGCAGAGGACGAAAGCAGCACCCACTGATAGGTGGTCTCAGAGCATCCACTGGTTCTGCAGCCACAGCGGCACTTCCAACCACTGGAGCACTGGGTTTTTCCCTTTCCTTTTCTACAACAAGAAAACAGGCATTAAGGAAAACATGAGTCAGGTAGCCCAGAGATATATTACATGCCAGGCTGGAAAGGGACAACAACAGGAGAAAGCTCAGAGGAGACATCTCTTTATCCCTCCCTCTGCAAGCCCAGCGGCATGGACAGCCATCTAAATGCTGCCAGAGCTCAAGAAGGACAACCTTGGTTATTACAGATGATCAGGACATACACTTGCATTTTTTTAGGGCCCAGACGCAACAATAAAAGCTTGGTGCAACATCTTAAGGAAGAAAGCAGGTTAGACAACACAACCAGGAACAGGGCTTAGCCTGTTGTCATTTGGTCTCAGCCTGGCTGTTGGGTTTCTCTGGAAGAGCTCAGGCATCTCTGGGACTTGGGATCACTGCACACTGAACTTAATGCAGAAAGTAGATTTGTTTATATTCCCAAAAGCTTGGAGGTATTGCAGTGCTAAGGAGGAGCGGATCATCATAAAAAGAACCGGATGGATTTGTAGACTGGTGCCAGAAGTCAGAGTGGAAATCCATCTGCAGTCAACCTGCAGTTAATGGTTAGCTAGTTTGAGGAAGCAAATCCTGGGGACATACTTGACAAGTCATCTGAAGATGGTTCTAGTGATGAAACTATGTTCTCATCTACAAACATGGGAAAGCTGATGCAACAGCCTGGTAAATTGATACCTGCTATGGGTGTTGCCATTGCACAGAAAGTTATAGTGTAAGAGAGAGACAGATGGCTTTGTTAAACCAACCCACCAACTGCTATGGAGGATTGTGGCACTTCAAGGACTTCAAAAGACAGTAAGCATAACACTGCCCTTCTCTCTTCTTCCCCTTAGCCCATAACTGCAGTACCAATATTTTCTTTCCTGTTAGCCTGTTTCATGAGGAACTATTGCCACCCCTGCCATCAATAAACACAGTCGTGTTTCCTGTTATGCTTCCCCACAAGGAATGTCCCGAAGTGAGTTGTACAGGGGGGCTATTGGTTTGTGGGTTGGGGTTTTTTTGTTGGGTTTTTTTTTTTGGGGGGGGGGAGAGATTTACCTGATCCATCCAGACCACACTTGCTTACAAAATTGTAAAGTGTGTTTCTTAAGTGTGTGCTGTTTCCTTCTTCTTTTCCTGTCTTTTGCAGGAAGTTGGTAAAGTTTTAGCAAAATAAAGTAAGAATTAGCTCACCTACTGCTTTTTTCACTTTGCTTTTAAAATAAATATATAAATAAATAAAATCAACCTTCTTGACATTTTCCACTCACCGGAGGCAATATTTTCCAACTTTTTTCCTACTTTGCAGTGCAGCACAAATTGTAGTTTCTGACAGCTGCCACATCCACCTTCTGGTAACTGTGACACCTCACTGTTCTTGAAAATCTGCGAAAGAAGTAACGCCTAGTGCTAAAAGTTATATCTTACCCAGTTTCAGGATCATAATCACCCAAATGAATTTTTTTTTCCAAACCATCACTGTTTAAGTTTATTCACTTTCTAAGTTTGTATTTCAGTTCTCATTAAAAAATATCACAAATAACAACTGCACACATACGGATTTAAAATGTGGCAGGCTATGCAGAAATACATAGGTTTTTTGCCATCTGACTTACTTTCATACCCTAAATTTTAGAACAAATAATGAATACTTCTTTTCATTGACTTTCAGACATGGAAAAGTCTGACAATTCACTCATTCTTTCTAAACTCTTGGCTACCTGGAAAATGAAGCTGCCAAGAAAATAAAAAAGACTGAAATGATGTTCACAGACACTTGAAGGGAAGCAGAAGTTGTCAAAGATGAAGCAACACAGGAGCTGGAACAGACTTTTGGAAAGGTTTTTGAAAAAAAATAAGTAATGAGAGGCAGCAGAAAAGAGATCCCATCAAGCATCAGCAAGAGTCTGCATGGCACACCTTCAGTGGACATCTGTGCAAGCTCAGGAAAACAAATGTCTCCTTGTCCAGTCTTTTTCACATTTGAAAGAGCTTCAGAGACTGTAAATATTTGGAGGCTTGGCAATGAAAAATTCCAAGAACTTGGTTGGGCAACTGATGCCTGTGCCCAGAGCTCTGCAGCTATTTAACAAGCAGTGAGAATAGCCAAGAAAAAGAAAAAGGCAGCACAGGCACCAAATCCTCTATCCACAGAGGCAATTTGTAACTTTTTCCTCTGTTTTGCAGTTATGATATATTACTATGCATGGACACTTAAAGCTTCTTTCCAGGTACCTGGACTGTCCATACTGTTTCTGGTACTAAGGAGAGCAAAAGCACTGCTCTAATGAAATGCTGCCTTTAAGTACAGTGTTACTTGTTGGCCTTATGAGAAAAGCATCAGTTTTTACACATCACAGGGACCCAGTAATTTTTAATTCTGTTTTAAGAAAATTTCTGTCTGTGTTTCATGTGTTCCAGTATCCAAAAATCTTACCACCCATGAGGTAGCAATTATACTTCCTTTCCTCATTACTCCCGTGTTCATTCATTGACATTCTGGTTGTATATCTTCATCTGCATGTTTCTGACATCAGCACATTTTTTCTTCTGAAGATACTTGTAAAATCTGTATGCCATATTACTTAAAATATAAATAATATTTTTAATAATTTGCTTAAGAGCAGATAATGACATTGCCATGGCATGCTTGCCCACCTGCTATTTCTTCAAGTTTGGGGGTTGATTAGTATCTTTTAGAGTCAATAAATGCATTGCACCTAGCACCGGTCATAACTATCCCCAGACTCATCTGCCAAAGTCCGCAGCCAAAAATCCAGATTTGCAGGAGTTGCATCTGTCAGCACTGACTTGGCAGCACTTAATCAAACTGTGAAGGTCATACAGTAATGTGAGTGCCAAGTTTCTGCACTGCGATAGCAATCTAGATCTGTATCTGCACAAGGCCCTGCCAGTGAGCACTCTGGCCTTTGAGGGTTTGGTTATGATCTTTCAAATTAATCCTCTAGAAAGGTTTGCCTAAGCTGAAGCATTTCAGCCAGCAGTGGTTACACATATCTGCCTGTTATGCTATATTGTACAAAGGGTGACTCCGCTTCTGCTGTGGCCAAAGCACTGACATCCCTGTGGGGAGGGCATCTGCAGTAATGGCATTACCTGCATCCATCCACACTGAGGTGAATCCATTATTCCTGCTCTTCAAGCCGGGGCCAGCCGCAGAGAAACCCAAAATGCTATTAAGGGTCTTTTGACATACTTACCTCTCACTCCTGCAAACGTTCTCAGTCATTTACCAGAATCAGACGGACACGGAAGACACACAAGTTGTCCTGTAAGACTGGGATGCAGACTTGACTCGGACTGATGTAAAACAAAGTGAAATACTCTGCAGTCCCAGTATTACTTTTAAACCATCTCGTTTCTAAAACATTCTTAACTAAATACTGGTTTCTATTCCCCCTCCTTGATAACAGATTGGAAAGTAATTCACCTGGTAGGCTATGAATATATCATGCCACTTTCTGCAGGAAACTAATATTTATTGACCACATTTACATTTTGCCCACTACTTATGTTTTATCTTTCCCAAATCTTCATTCGCGAAGCCTAGCCACGATGATGTTTTATCTTTCTTTTAGACAGATTTCAATGGCAAGATTCCTTAGTGCCACTATTTAAAACTGCTTAACATTCTCTGTAATCCACTTGCTTTTTCATTTAGCTCCCTGTATGACGTTGGTTGCCCTTATATCAAAATTCAAATTTCACTCTGTCAGTTTCTTCTTTTCCCTTATATTTCCTCAAAATTTCAGAACTGAAATAAGAGATGAGCTATGAGAACTGGAAGAGAAAAAGCAATTTAATTTAAGCCTAATACATGCATTTCTTCCAATTATTTCAGCTGAACACCTTGAAAAATCCCCGTGTATGGCTTGATGCAGCTACCCAGATTTTCTTCTCTCTCTCTTTGGCTTTTGGAGGGCTTATTGCATTCTCAAGCTACAATCTGCCAAAGTAAGTAGAACTACAGCCTTTATAAACTGGCTAAATTCTTGCTGCATTCTGTGCTTTTTTTTTTTTTTTAAATTTTCAAAATTCTTTCTTTAGAATATTTATAAATTATCTTAATTTTTCTAAAGGATCTTAAAAGATGCTGTCTTTCTAAAAGGCCAAATGGATCTTCTACACAGAAAGAGGGGGGGGGGAAATCTAAAAAATTAAAATGCTTGCAGATATAACTGAATCACAGATAAAATACCGCCCTTTTAAAGTTGCTTCACTTGTTTGAATGCTATCCCTAGAAATGACTGTGAAAAGGATGCTGTGACAGTAGCAATTGTGAACAGCATGACATCCCTCTACGCTTCCATTCCAGTCTTTTCTGTTTTGGGGTTTAAAGCAACCACAGCCTACTGGGACTGCTTGGACAGGTGAGAAAGTTGTGTTCCCAATGTTATACTGTGGTTTCAATGCTTAAATAGATAATGCGTTATTTGAAAAACATGCATTTAGAGAATTTATTTTCAATAAAAAGGAAAAGCATCTATGAATGACAAGCATGTATGGAGAAGTCTAATGTAAAACCAGAAAGTATTATGGCACTGAGGCAAGAATGGTCAAGGGTAGCATTCATAAGAAGCAAGACGAATTATAACCATATAAATATATAACCATAACCACATAAATATACCCATTTCAAGTAGTGCATCAAAGTTCACATCTCAATCTCAGACTAGCACTAGAAGTAGTAAGAAACCAACACATTTTTCTATTCCACCAGATTCACTAAGTTATTAAACATGAGTGGTTGAAATGACCTGGAGAACCTGATAAAATAAAAACGTTTTAGAGACTGCATCTGCATAAAGTACTCAGAGTTTGTATCTGAAAGAGACGACTTTAAATAGTCTATTTTTTCCTGTTTTATAAAAAAACTGTCAATTAATATTTTCCTTTATATTGTAAAAAGCAGCACAGGAAGTAAGCACAACTTTTGAGTAACATCTGGATACACGGCATAGCATTTCCAGTCACATCATCTGCAAACATTTAAACTAATGCTATGTTGGCTTCTCTGGCAGGAACATTATGAGTATCATTAATGAATTTGATCTTCCGGAAGAGAGCATCATGCGACAAAACTATACCTCCTGGATCAGTTTCCTGAATTCATCACATCCAGAAAAAATTGCTGGACTCAAACTGAAGAGCTGTGACCTTCAAGAATTTCTTGATCAGGTACCATAACTGCTTCCAACAGGTAATCCTTAAACAAAATAATGTAGAAGGATTGGTATCTTCCTTTTTCTTTTACGTGCTTGTATTTTGCTCTACTTGTAATGAATATATTATATATAATCACTGAACAAATCAATTTTTCAACATTTGAAATAACAATACCATTGTAGGGTAGTTTGAACTTAAAGCTGTCTGTTACAGCATGCAAAATTACACACAATAATCACAAAACTAATCTTCAAGGGTGCTCCTACCTGGAGCCTACCATGGACACAACACTCATTCGTACTTTGGTTTATAGGAATAAGCATAACAGAGGACACACATCTAGATGAAAGATTACAGAAAAAGGATGCCGAATGGGAATTTCCCAAATCTATATTTCGGAATCTTCCTAAATCTACATTTCCTAAACCTATACTTCTTAAATCTATATTTCCTAAATCTATATTTAGGAAAGCATCAAAAAACCTATTACAATGTACACTGTTTGCCACCAAAATACATTAGGATCCTCTTCTTTTCCTTATTTTCTAATCCTCCTAAAACATTTCCCCTATCACTACACATGGATGTTTCTTCTCTGTCTACTTGTCCTACCTCATTCCATATTTTACTTACATGATGGAGAAGTCCAAGGAGGACATTCCAGCCCCGACACAAGTCAGTTTGTTTTGTCTCACTTCTTCTGATGGCACCCATTTCTGATTTACGGTTTGAAGTATCTTACTTCCAAATTATGGCAACATTAGTATCTTTCAATGCTTATATTTAAATATCCTTGTCCTCGGGAGAGTACATAAAAAGAAATTTGTCTGAAATTGGCTTTTTCCCCTGTTAGTCTTTTCTGCCTTTGCAATTATGGGGTCCTTTGTAATCAACAATTCACCATTTGTCTTGCTGCTAGTGTAACAATCATATCCTTATTTACATCTCTTCCTTTCCAGCACCATCAGAGATTTTTTGAAAAACACACTTAAGATGGCATTAGCAAAACAATTGCTATTTCAATTACAACTCTCAGATCTGCTTTACTGTGCACCTATCTCTCTGTGCAAGCCAAAGTTCTGCTCCATGACTGTCTAGACACCTCTGATAGAAAATTTAAACTCCCCACAAACACTCCCCACTGCACATTTTCTCAGGTGCAGCTGCCACAGAGCCCCACAGCCTGACCAGCACCCTTGACTTCAGAGAAGGACAGAAGTGTGTCATAATTACTCATGCATGAGAAATGACATTGTAATGCATATTTTTATCTGTTTGTGAATTCTGCAGAGTGTATCAGGAACCGGCTTGGCTTTCATCGTTTTCACTCAAGCTATCATTCTCATGCCAGGCTCCCAGGCCTGGGCCATCCTGTTTTTCATAATGTTGTTCAGCCTGGGCCTTTCTTCGATGTTTGGAAACATCGAGGGTGTCTTCACTCCTCTTCTAGAGCTTCAAATTGTATCTAAATCAACACCTAAAGAGTTATTATCTGGTAAGGTATTTGCTTTGTTTGAAGAGGGTGGCTTCTTTATAGATGCACAAGCTACCAACTGCTTAGTAAATATCACAGAGGAATTAATAATTCGTAATATTAATTTAGCTTAATCTCACAGTGTAAGTAAGGGCAGTGGACTGTGTTTGCAGAAGATAAGCACAGAGATGAGGTAGCAGTTATGGTAGAAGCTGTCAGGTTACTATTATATTGCCTTTGCCATCTTTTTTCTTAAGTTTGCAAGGTAGCCGTTTCAGTCTGAGGAAGCTCGCTAAATTGCTATTCCTGGAGTCAAGTTCACTCTGAACTGCTGTAGACATCAGTTTGGATGTCTACAGGAAGAGCTTTGTCTTCCCTTAAGCCTTTGGTACCAATACAAATCACTTTAAGGCATCCAATGACATCGGCTGGTCTGCCATAACCACCTGCACATGAACTTCTGTCACAATTGTAGGAGAGGTCGTTCACCCCTCATTCAGGTTTATGACACTACAGATCGTTTCACATTTACTATAAACATGCCAGAGTAGAAAATTACGACTTGGAAAATGAGGAACTAGCGTGTGTGATCCTGTTCTTGCACCACAACTGGGATCTTTTCAACCAGAAGTGGGTACTGAACCCAACCTGCTCCTTAAGAACCAGGCTTGATGGGAGTCCGAGAGATTCTACTGTGAAACTGGTCCAGAAAAATTGGTCCAGAAAAATTTCTGGAAGTTTGGATTAATACTTCCACAATGTGCCCTTTTAAATTCTCATGGGAAATACTGATGTCATGCCTTTATTAGAGTTTTCCTGTGGCATTTAAATTAAATCCTTAATTTTACAACTTTTTATGCAGAAACAAATTTATTCACAACCTGATGAGGTAACCATATTAGTTTGAAATTGATTTTCCAATTGTGAACTTCCTTAAGTAAAATTAAAAAAATGTCTGGAGCTAACTTTTTACAGAATTGAACCAAAGGCCATCTCAGAGCCAGAAGAAATTAATAACACATTAGGAAGACATACAAACTGATGTGCAGCCCCTGTCTGCGTCCAGCAACACTTTCCCTCCTTCCCACTTTTCACACAATTACCACAAATCTAAATCTTGCTAAAGCAGAACTGACTGTACAGAAGAGTGTGCTGAAACACAAACCATACACACTGGAACATAAGGGACATACACCTTTCTAGCTCTGGGCTCTTTGAGGAAATGGGGGGCAGAAATTCAGGGGGTCTTTACACTTCTGAGGTGACAACTGCCTGTGCTTTGATTCTATGGCTGCATGGAAATCAGGGCACTTGAAACTCACTGCATCAGCCAAAAATTAACACTGGGCAACAGCATAGCACAGCCCAGGCTTTCTAAAGGATTAACAACAGGAGGATGTTCTGAGTCACACAAGTGCATTCCTTCTGCAACAGTCGTGCCTCTTGGCCAACACACAAGGGAAAACTGAATTTGGGAAGCGATATTAACTCCTGTAAGGTAAAAATAGTTTGTTGTAGCTCCATAGAAGGAGAGAGAATAAAAATTACTAGAACAAGAGCAAAAGTAATTTAGAACAAAAATATACTTACCAAGTTCAATACTCCAGTAACAAAGATATCTTTTTTTCTTCAGGTATAATATGTCTAATTAGCTTCCTCATTGCTCTGTGTTTTACACTGGGTTCAGGGAGTTACTGGATTGACATTTTTGACAGATATGCAGGCTCAGTGCCTCTTCTAGTCATTGCTTTCTTTGAAGTAATTGGAGTTGTGTATGTCTACAAAATTAAAAGGTACGTTGGAAACAGACGGAATTTTTTTTTCATAAGACATAAACACAACTCAGGTTGCAGTAATTTTGTCCCTGACCTGATTTGATTTGGTGCTGGTTAATTCAGACTTCTTCCTAACATGCTGTTTGTTCCCTTGATAATTTTGCCTTTTTATTTTAAATATTTGAATAGTCTACAGAACTGCTGAAATATTATAATTTATTTGTACTTAGAAACCTTAGACTAGGTGTTCTGGTAATGTAAACTGACTGTGCAAACTGGTCATTGATCTCTGGTAGGGATCAGTAAAGATCTACTTCATTGATATTATTATTTACTCAAGTCAATAGTGAGTTATTAAAGAATGGTATGGAATAGAAATGATTTAGGGTGCTGTACCGTGTGTTTAAAACTTACAGAAAATTATAAAAAGTGAAACTGTTACCACTCTAGATCTGACATCATCATAACCATGCTCTCTTTTACAAGGTTCAGTAAAGATGTGAAATGGATGACTGGTCGAAAACTCAATCTCTACTGGCAAATCACATGGAGGTTTATCAGCCCTCTGCTCTTGCTAATTGTCTTCATGGCCTTTGTTGCTCTTCAGATGCTGAGGCCGCCAAGTTACGCAGCCTGGAACCCTAAATATGTATGTTCCCAAATATTTTCAGAACCTCTAATAAAAGCAAGAATTATCTATTTTTCTCCCTTACCAGATCCTTTAAAATCATTGCTCTCTACTGCTTACCTATGGAATGCAGTCTGAAGTGATGTAGTGCTCAGAATGAGAAGGCTCCAGTATGCAAAGAGGTTACACATACTAAAATGTGTCTCTTCTTGAGGTGTTGTACATACTATGTGCTCCATATTTGTTACAGATGTGTGTAATGCTGAGAAGTGTTGAAGTGAAATGTCTCACAGACTTTCCATACCTATATAGGGTTCAGAGGTAGAACAAATGCATGAGCAGAACTGCAAAAAGGATGAAAACAGGGATGAAAACAGTTCTCAGTGAGAACTACCAACATCACTGCTGTCCTGAAGAATATATGAATGTGTACTTCTGGCAGGCAGACAGGAAGGGAGCAGTGGTCTGAGAATAGTGTTGGTTAATTCAGCAACAAAGTCATGTCAATGCTCAGAACAACTGATCTGGGTGTCACTGTCTCATGCCACCTGCAGTTTCTTGGATCCCTCTCAAAAACAACCTGTGTAGGGGTTTGGAGATTGATTCTGGCCCTAAACTGTATGAGGATTACACAGGATCGGTATCTCCTCCAAATGCCATTAAGTATGTATCATTCCAAATAAAACCCACAGCCACAGACTTGCAGAAATTGCTTTACCATCATTCCCTCAAAATCTCTGACAGAAATCTTGCCTGTTTGACAAAGAACATGCTCAGTCATTGCTGACACCAGATAAGCTTTGAATACTAACACGAATAAACAGACTTTAATCAAGAGAGGGTGAAGGTTTGATAACTCTTTGGGCCATCCTTGTATCCCTAGTAATGTGTCACAATTACAGCTATAAATCTTTGAAACTGTAAAATACTTACAGCCATCATTAGACTCGAAGGGTTTACAGAGGACATGGCCACTGAGTGCTATTGTTGACCAAGAGTAAAATGTTGCTATCCTTACCAAAGCAGTGTGAGAAAATGCAAATGTAAGTGTACCTACCAATTATTTCTTTCTCTTGCTTTTTTGTCTCCATAGGAAGGCTTCCCCATGAAAGAGGAGAAAGTTTATCCACCTTGGGTACAGGCAATCTGTGTGCTGTTAGCTGCCCTTCCCTGCACGTGTATACCTCTGGTAGCACTCTTCCATCTGATCAAACAAAAGCGCAGAAGCAAGGACACAAGCCTTGTATCAGCAGAAGTATTTTCATGTCAGGGGGCTAATAGCAACTTTCCTCATCCAAAAGAATAAATACCCATCGTATTGCTCTGCAAGCAAAAATAAGCCTTTGTTAGGCACGATGAGCTGTCATATGGTATTATCAACCAACCTGGTATATGCAGTTCATACACTTACAGCCAATCACTATTACTATATAAACAGTAGTGCTATGTTTCCTTTAATTTCAACCTATTTCACTGCAGTTACATTAATAAAATTGTCCCTCCTGCATCCTGTCCTAAATCCTGCACACTAACCTAGTACCAGCCCCATTGCTTTAACTCTTCTTATGCACAGGAGGTTGCTGCTGCAGCAGCTGTGTGAGGGGGATACTAAATCTAAAAAAAAAAAGAAAAAAACTAAAAAAAATTAAGCTGCAAGATAGAAATCATCCCCTCTCCCTCCCACTTAAGGTTGGACTTAATGATTTTGGAGGTCTTTTCCAACCTTAATTATTCCATGATTCTGTGAACTGGCCTGGACAGTAAGATTCTCCTGAAGCAGTGATGGGAATAGAAACAGTGGCATCCAATCAGTCTACACCAAATGATGAAAAGCACACTGTGACTCTGCCTGCCAGAAAGAAATGCTCAGGGTAAACAGTCTGTGTGTATAGCAGTTGCCAGGCCAAAGCCTCCTGGCTCTTCCCCTATGTGGGATGAGCAGTATCACCTGCAAAACAGTTAAGTGCCTGGGCTACACGTTTTTATTTCCGAGAGCCGTGGACTTGGCCAATGGTCTGCATGAGAATGTCCAGCAATGCCCCATGGTAGCCCGCCAACAGCCCCAGCCCTTCAAGTCAATAGAGGGGCAGGTACCCCAGCAGGGAAACACAGCTTCTGTCAACAGAAACCCCACAAGTTACAAAGGTCTAATCAGAGTTCTTGATGTTCTGCACCTATGCACCGTAAAGCTTTTGACAATGACAAGGAAGATTTAAATCACTACTCTGCCTGTTGCAAATAAAATTTGAAATGTTATGAGTAAAAAATGCTTCCAAAAAGAATGAATAACGAAAAAAATAATTTAAATTTTGTGCATGTATTTATATAAAAGGTAAGAATACAAACTAAAGCATATACTTTATAATCATGTCTCTGACCACAGATAGCTAGATGTTCATTAAAATCACATATGCAAGTATATGCAGCAGGTTTAAGTATCTGGTCAGAATTCTGTTGTTACACAAAAACACATCCAATCAATGCAGACACAAGATGAGAAAATAATTAAACTACATATACAAGACTTTCAAGTCTACAAATCCATCTTGCGTCGCTGGCGATGCACTCACAGACTTGTTGACTTTTGAGCTGCCCCTTCCCATTCAGGAGAGGAGAGACTTCATGGGTCACTGGACATGCAGTTCAGCCTAGGACAGGACTCAGAGAGAAGACAATTTTCAGCTCCAGCAACTACAAATGATAGCAGGGAAACACACTATCTGAAGTTACTGTTTAGCTGCAGGAGACATGTAGAAAACGTGTTGAGCATGAGCAACTCTCACAGGAACATTGTGTTTCTGTTGTCAGTGCCCTTCTGATGCGACCTCGACCCAAATTCCTATGCCAGAACTGTAGCCTTATTCCAGTAAAATCAGTGCTACAACCTTCCCCTTCCTATTCATGTGAAGCACAGCATCTTATAAGTACTATTTTCACTTGAATTGCATGACTGACTCTGTTACTTGGGGAAGGATGTGCATGTAAATATGTAACTGAACATATTGAAGTCTTACATACTAAATATTTTCTACTTCTGCTCACTCCTCTTTGAATTTTTTATCTCCATATCCCAACAAATTTTTCTATAATACTCCACAGTGAACTCATACCGTTCTGACAGACAAGACTTTTCTAGAATTGTCTAGGCTCTAAGGTGAGACTGGATTCTTTGGGGGTAAATTAATAAAGGACACAGGCACAGCCTTAAGCTGAATCCAAATCCCTAAGACAAGGAGTTCAACTGCCTCTTAAAGGAAAAAGCATCAAAAGGAGCATTGCAACAGCACTGTAAATAAGGACATATCCAAATTATCACAATACAATAAATAGAGGAAAGATGCAGAGAGAAAAGCATATTCCTTCGGGAACACAGTCAGTTTCCTAACTTGGAAAACTTGATACCTACCTCAAATTGAGATTCACAGTCTGTAATTCCCTCCTAAAAGGAAGCAGTGCAGAGAAGGATGTGTTTGATGAATGCCTCCAGATACTACAATATCTTCCAGAGGGACTTCTGTCAAATTCCTCCCTTCCAGCCCTGCACACACATGAGGAAACAATGTTCAGCCCTACCCCTCTTCCTCCCCACATAAACCCTCCAGAAAGCTCACTTACATTGAGTGGCTTACTTCTCTCTACTTACGTTCTCTTAAATGCTGAGACAACCTTAACCTTCACCTCAACCCTCAAATCTTTTGCAATTTCCCCAGCTGTCCAATGATTGCTGAAAATCCACATTACAAATTCAGAACCCTCCTAAGCTAATTCATTTAATATTTCCAGATTCAAGTAATTCAATCCAGCCAAACACTTCCTGTCAGCAGTTGCTGTTTAACGCACTGCCTTACTACCAATTAAGTAGAACATATTTTACCACCATAACATACAGCACTATTTCTTTTAGAACAGTTCTGTGCAGAAGCTTTATGCAATATTTCTACCTTCCCAACAGTATAAACATCTAATTTTAGACCAACAAATGCATCCCCTTGCTATGGTTAATCTATTCCTTACATGTATGCTCACAGTACTGTTTTTCCAATTATCATGAGCCACCGCAGCAAGTTCAAGTTTCTAGTAGAGACTGCCAGCTTTTCTTCAAATATCCAAATTCTCCATTGGCTAAAACACATACTAGTTTCAGCTTTACTTTCACTTGCCTTCTTGAGTGGAGGATATTTTGAATGAAATAGTCTTCTCTTGTGATTTCTGCATTGTATTTGTATCTGTTTACAACAGCCTTCAGAAACAGCGGTTACTGTTCAAAACTAACAACTCAGCCAGTAATTACAGGTAAAGACAAACATCAGCTCAGGGAATTGCAGGCATTACACTTTACTCATTTTTATAAAATTGCACCTTCACCTGAGACCACATCAGCAGTTTGCGCTCTCACAGTATCCACTGTGATCCAGAGAAAGTATGTTCTAATCCAAGTCATCAGTGAAGTTTACATTCTCTCCATTCTTCACGTTGGAGCATCTTGCTGTCTCTTCCTGCCCCATGATCCAACCAAATAGAGCTTCCTGCCAGGCCAGGCCTCTCTTATGAGATGTTGTCCATGATAGTGCTCCCTCACACCAGTATCACTGCAGACCATTGTGGGGCACAGGAGTGTTTAAATGTTTGAGCTGCTGGCTGAGAAGCAACTGGGTTGTTCTTCATCTCTAGCAGGAAGAGGCATTATTCTATGCCTTTTTTATTTTTATTCTAACAGTGCCATTTTTTAGAAAGAAAAAAACAAACCTGTATGACTGCCTGTATGTTTTGAACCGAGTTGTGATATTAATGGAGAGATTGCAATATGGCAAATCAGCTTCTAGGACCTGTGTTACCAATCCCTGTGTGGTGGTGGTCTGCCAGGGATGAGACTTCCATGACTTCTTGGGGCAACCTGTTCCAGTGTCTCATCTCTCTCACAGTAAAGAATTTCCTCCTTATATCTAATGTAAACCTACTCTCTTTCAGTTTAAAGCCATCCCCCTTGCCCTATCACTATATGTCCTTGTAAAAAGTTTTTTTTTTATAGAGGCAAAGATAAACCTAAATAAAAAACAGTAAATGCAAACAGAAGAGCAATATATGTGGTATATTTTCTAATCAAGAACTTCTGTTTTGTTGGTATAAATGCACCAGCATTGTTCCATATAACACTGTATTAAAAATATCACCAAGGATTCAAAATATATAAAACGTGCACTAAAAAAATCCAGTCTGGACAGTGAAATTTTGTCATATACTAGCTGTGACCTCCAAAGCATAACATTTCCAGCCTGTGCATCTTGCTAGGTAATGCCATGGAATGCACTTGCCCTGTGAAGGTAACTGTTTTTCATGACATAACCCAGCTGGGCAGAATATTTAAGATTACTATAAAATAAAGGCACTGGAAACAAGTATGTGTTATTGCAATTAACCAGGCACTTTATTATAAAATAACCTGCAACACAGAGAAGTAAAGAACAGTCCTTCAAAACAACGCACTGAAACATGAAAGTAGATAATTTTGTACAGAACATTATTAATTCCTTCATCAAGAGGATGGGAATCACTGCATGAAATCAAGTAAATTACTTCAAATAGCCTGTGAATTTAAAACAAAAACCCCGACAACAAAAAAAAACACAAACAAGAAGGTATTAACAAATTGTGTATTCTTCTTAAGTCCTTGTATGGTATCTGAACTTCTGAACAAAGTTGATTTTGGTCCACTCTATCAAAACAAACTAGAGAGAAAAGTCACCTAAAGGCATAGCATTTATTTTCAAACCTGAAAAAATTATAAAATAAATATCAATCTGTTAGTCCAGGATAGTTTTGAAATCTTGACAAAGAGACGGTTCTGTCACTGTCTTCAGTAGTGCCATAGTATCCTTTGAGATCTTCCTGAATAGTTGCATCTTACCTACCAAAATATCAGAAACAATTCATCATAAGTGCAAGTAACTATCAATTGTTGTTTAGGGAAAATACTAATGAAGTAATGAAATCAGTAATAGCTAAATCCAATTAAAAAGCTGAAACATCTGGAATATGGGGATAAAAAAAGCTGAAATAAAATTTTACCACTCTTCTACCTTTAAATAAGGCTAATAAATAAAAAGGTTGAAAATTGTACATGAAAATATTAACAAAGAAAACCAAGGAGCAAATTCGTCCTACTTTCATTTCTTGTAACACTACTTTGTTTGGATTTGAGAACTTCATTAAATATTTTCGTAAGTATAAGACCAAAAAAGGTCTTCTGTCAAACCACAGTTACTTTGAAAGACCCTGTTTTAAACAATGCTAAGGACAAGGGACAGGTCCTTATCTGTCGCAGGAAAGTATTCCCAAACTGTTTCTTTTCCCCTCTACTTTCAGATATGTCATCGCCTATGCCTGGAACTGACATATGCAAAAAAGATTAAAAAAAATAAAATCATGTGGAAAATGCACCTTTTGCTATAAGACTGGAAACAGTAATTCTCCCCGCTGTGTTTCCATGCAGGAGAAGAGAGGCTAACTGGAAAGCCACCCTTATGGTGGAAAATACTGAAGACTAAGTGAGATTATCAGGAATTAATTTTTTATAGGAGAACATAACAGTTTGAAACACAGAAGGTCAGTGAATGTCCCATCAACAGAATTACAGGTAGTAAAAAGGACTTTTTAAAGATTAGGAGGAACACGTAAAATCCTAGCAACAGTTTAAGTCCGTCACCTAAACAGAGTCAGCAAAATTGTCAATGGTGCAGAAAGGCAGGAGTGCTCAGTAAACATTTGTCCTTTACTTGGAAAGGAGATAAATGATGTATTTATATCTTATCATGATAAAGAAAGACTCTTGCTCCTTTCCCTGCTGGTAATAATAGGAGAGATGTTAAACAGTAACTATGTTTTAAATACTTAACTCTGAAGAATGATGACAATTCGTACTGACAAGCCCCTGAAGCTGATATTTAAAAGGTTTGGGAATTGGGGGAAGAACCTCCTCCCCAAAACCTATGAGCTTGGTATTAATTTCCTGTGGAGAGTAACGGAAAGGCATGTGCAGGGACACAAAAACCCCCATGTTTATAAAAATTACTATCAACAATATGATCTTACAGGGGTAATAGGTTTTATACAGCCAGTACAAACTCAAAAATGACAACAAAAAAATGTAGCTGTTAAGTCAACACAGGGGCTATTACCAGCCTTGGTTATCCTGTGCTACAGATTATTCTACCGTACAGAGATACTGAGCTAACTTTACAGGACCACACCTGAGTTAGGGACTTCCCTGTCACGACTATTCCAACATCTACACGTGCTACCTGATTTCCAGAAGTAAGACAAAAATTTTTGTCTTACTTTCACAGTAGAAATGAGTCAATGCCTGCTAATTGTTTAGGTAGCTATGAAGCAAAGATCTCTAAACCCTTGACCTTTCAGCAGTTTACCTGAGTCTCAGGCATTTACAAAAGAAACTGGGCCCTGTAGATAAAAAGACTGCGTTGTCTTGACACTGTGGATGTGATGAACAGATTCTGCCTTAGATAAGGTAAGATTTATGAAAGAATAGCTGGAAATTACTCTTTTCAAGAAAACATCACCACTAACTTTCTACTGACCTTTGGACTTTTCCTGCTCCACCTCCACAATACTCAGCAAGTAGAGTGTTAATAGGCTTTCCAGGAATTTAGGAAGAAGGATGATTCCATTTCTCAAGGGTAATTCTCACTGCCAGAGAAGCCAACTGATAGATGGTCAGCCTTCCCTCTTTCCCTTCTTGGGTTAGAAACTGTGCACACAGGTTTGGACCACAAGCAAGTTTCAGGCCAGTACTGCAGTTAGGCAAGCAGCTGTATGGGTACAGCAGAAGGAGCCTAGTGACAACCACTATTCACACTAGGGAAACTGCACCTTACTTCCCAGCCCATTTTCCCTGCCACTTGTGGTGGAGGGGTTCTGTGGAGGGCAGAAACCACTTTTATGGCAGATGCATGCAGCCATGGAAGACAAGATTCTGCTGAGCAATAACACTGCCTGGGGCTGTGCCTTCACCCTGAAGGTGCTGTCAGATTCAATAGTAAAGCATGCACAGAGAAGGATGAGGGAGCTTTGGCTTGGATTGTGGTCTGCCAGTCAAAGATCCCAAGAGCAAAACATTCATCATTAAAGACGAAAACTCAAATGTGCCCTATATGGATCTTGGAGAAGTGAGGCAGCTCCCATAGAAGCCACTGTCCTACAGGGTATGACTACTGCATTCCCTGCTTAGTTTTTCAGTTCCCGCCCTCTCCAAGTGAAGCAAGCAGCCACCCCCGGTACTTCTCCACAGCAGTGAGCAGACATGGGGCCTCTGGTTTTGGTGTCAGTGAGTAACTCAGAGAAGGAGCTTCTCTGGGAGAGGCTGCTGGAGTTCTGCTCCATACAGAAAGTGCACAGCTGTCAAGAACATGGCTGGTAGAATCCCAATCATCAGTCTGTTTCCTGTCAAAGTGACATCTTGATACATTCACACTGCACCACCAAAAATCAGACTGTGCACTCAGGCATTGCTGCAAGCCTTTGATCTGGGAAGAAAATGCTTCCTTTTCAAAAGGAGAACTGCTCTCTTTTGGGGGCACTGGTCCTCAGTACAGGTATCAAAGTAAGCTTATGACACATTTCAAATCAAATAGATGTTATTCAGGAATGAGACTGAAGAATTTCTCAGTATTGTATAATAAAACTGCCCAAGCAATGACTCATTCAGAGTGTAAACTACAGAGTCAGCACTGAGAGTCTGGTCTTCAGCGCAGCTAAAGTCATCAACAGTACTGAACTGCTTCAGGAAAACCTCCTGCTGTTCACTTTTAGCATCTTAGAACTGAACATTCTATTATTTCTGTGGCTGGCCAACAGACAGACCACACAACTGCTTAAGGAGAGAGCTCCCCAGAAGCCAGGGACACAAGCAGCTTCTTTACCAAGTAGAAGTGTCAGAGGTATGCCAACACCACAACTCTGTAAGAATACAGCACATGAAGTGCAGCCAGTGCTTCTGTTTCAAAGTGACCCCAGTGACACTTTTTGGTAAGAGTTTAAATTGTCAGAGGAGTTTATTTAGTTGCCAGTTAATCTACATTTTTAAAAATCGGAGCCTGAGCATTTGTATTTCATTTAGTTAAACCTGCTGAGAATGCTTATATGATTACCCCAATCTTATTAAGCCTTCTGAACTGTACAAACTTATTAAGTGCCAAGCATCAAGAATTGTCCTGTAAGGACAAGGCTCTAGAACATGCAGTGCTGAAAAACATACCATTTTGATTTGCCTACTTATCCTTAGTAAATTTGATTAAAATCAGAAAGCATATTAATGTACATTTTATAACAACATTTTATGATGAGAAAATTTGAAAAATCTATTACTTGTCAATATTTATTAAAAATAATCTTAGATAAAACTGTAAAAATAGTTGAATACTTACAGATTTTTAAGGGGTTTAGCAGGCATTTGTAAATAACTTTGTGATTTGACAGTTTGACAATGAAGGCATGGTAGCAGAGCCATTCTGCTGCCTCAGAAGGGAACATGTCAGATGCACCTTTGTTACCTAAAGGAATCCCTAGAGACAGAACAGGAAAATAATGTCACTGAAAACGATGAGCATCAGGAAGAATGTTTGATCTCTCCTCTTTTTCTGTAAAACTACTTCAAGACTTTTTACTAAAGACCTATTTAGTCAATGATACTGCTCTTAGGCCAGCAGAAAACTAAAAACTAAAGCCTGAATCTCAATCTTCAGAAAACTGAGTTTAAGAAGAAAAATGGACTGTGATTCTTATCATACACTCCATATTTTTCATTCCTGATCTTTATCTAGAAATTACATTATCAGACTGCACATTCAAGATGCTTCATCTGCCTAAAAAAACCCCCCAAAACCAACTACTGCATTGTCATTAACAACCTATACCTGCATTTTTTGCTTTCAGGATAGCATAGCAGCATGACGCAGTCTCAGAGATGATCCTTAGGAAGAAATAAGGATTTTTTCTAACTTGCTGGTTGAATGGAAGTTGGAGAACACAGGCATGGAACCTGTTCACAAAAACCAGCCTATTTAATCAAAAGTCATTTGCAATTTCAAGTGCAACTATGATTACATACCTTAGGCACTACATAACATTGAAAAGCACCCAACAGTCTTTAGCTATATCAACACTGTTACCGTATGACACCTCTCCCAGATATACACATTTCTGGAGTGTCGGACACACAGGATATTTGTTTCTAGGTTTTATGCTGAATGAAGATCTTGAAGCCATCTGCCTTGGTAGTAGAATTCTCTTCTGAGGACAACAACTGTCTTATGTGCAGGGAAAAATAAACTACACATCGTCACCAATTCCATATCACAGACCATGCCACCAGACAACACCCACATGAAAGAGTTTGAGAGGAAATAAAAGCAAAGGAAAATTCCACAACAAATTCTGTTCAGGTATACAGGAAAACAGAGTTCCAAGTGATGTGGTGTTCCAGAGACCAGGATACTCCCTATTGTGTGTATTTGGAAGCCAATTCTACAGAAATTATTTGTATCATATGCCTCTTTACACCTGTTTGAAAATACTTTAAAACTGCTGACTTTTTTCCCCCCTTTTTTTTCTTCAGACTCCGGCATTATAATCCTGCTTATGTGAATATAGTCGATTACAATGCTGACTTTTAATTATTCAACAATGTATATACTTGTTCATTAAATTAGTGTATTACAATCACTTTAAAAAATTCTGACATTTTCAAATATTTAAAGCTGCATTGAGGTCTCTGGCTGAAGTAACCCGACATGCAGCTGTAGACAGTTTTTAAAATAAGATATAAAGACCATTGTTAGAATGTTACCCTAAAAGCATACAGAAGTAACTAAGTAATCATATCCAACATCAGAGAAAAACCATAAGTCACTCAACACAAAAGTTTGACACATCGGTGCTGTACCAGACAAACACAATTACACTTCCTGGACAAAGAATACAGTTTGAATATAGATCAAGACGATTTTAAGAACAAAACTAAAATGTCACTTCCTAACAAGTATGAGCCTAGTAAAAGATCTGTTAAAACAATAAAAAAAATTACTTTCTGCTGCCAATCATTCAAAGTTTTCAATGCACAGAGTTTAGTATTTTCTCCCAACCTGCTTATCAGTTTTAATTTCTTTCCGTTATCTTTGTTTAAAACATTAATTTCCTCTGTTGATCAAGACCAGCCCACAGAGACCAAGATACTACCAGCTAAGGAGCAATTAAGACATTATCAGCAGGTAAGAAACTGCAGTTAACTTGGTAGAATGAAACCTCACTTTACCTAGTTATACTGGTCAAAGTTCTATATGAATTTAACAGATACGAAGTTCTAAATATAAACTGATTAATATTTAACTGGTCTAAATATAAAATGGTTAATAAAGCTTCCTGTCATACTCCTGAAGCAAAACAAACTGGTTTTCTTGAAGTCAGTTGTCAATACCAAGAGATATTGAAAATCTACTTAGTGAAATATCACTTAAACACACACATCAATAGAATCCTGTATGCTAAATCTAATACTCTTACTTAAGAAGTGTTGAAACAAGAATAACTTGACTTGCTACAGATATTTACTAATGCACACATTACACATATATATACACTGCATATTTATGACACACTTTTTTCCAATCCATAGCTCCTCCGTGTGTTAAGAAAGAGTAATGAAATATTGACAGTTACTACAGAAGACCGTGACTTACCTGTAAGCCTGAAGTAAAAATATCTTGTAAACGTTTATGAGAACTGTTCTAAGGCTGTTGATCTAGAACAGGACAGAAACAGAGCCTTAAGAATATAGTGTCATAATAGGACTTGTTAAAGATCTAGATAAAAAACATTTTATGCTAAACTTCAAAAATTTCTTTTATGCAACTAAGTTAGCAGGTTCAGTTCTGGAAGACCCTACAATATAGTTGATGTCAACAGTCCCAAATTATACGGATTACCTCTTAAAATAAACTCTTTATGTTACAACTCAAAGCAGTTTTAATGTTCTTCATCCATAATCACAATATTTCCAAACATCCATTTTCATATTCTCACCTGTAAATCAAGAAATAAACAATGACATTTCAGTTTGAGGACTGCAATCAGTTTGTATTTCATGTTTTTCCCAGCTGTTCTACTTGAATTGAAGGAAAGACTTGATCTGATAGAAGTACAGGAGTAACTAGGAAAAAAAAAGAAAAAAAAGTAGTTAAACTCCATGGGCTAATAGACTATATTAAATTCTGTAAAGTAAGCCTCATTTAACTTCCCACGTTACAGAGATTCCTGCTAATCAATGAGCCAGTAGCTAAAAGATGGCCATAACTAAATTCAGTGTTGAAAAAGACTAGACATTGTGGCTTTAAGGGTATTACCTAAGGAACAGCTTCAATACCTCAGGGCTGAATAACTCACCCTGCTAAAAAAAAGCCAAACCAATAACCCTGAACACAAACGAAATGTATTTCTAAAACACATAGTCTAGTCAGAGCATTAAAATTACTCCAGTGACAATAAGGTTATAATCTATGATCCATGCAATGCAGGATCTTAGGTTTGAAGCCATCTTAGTTGCTGGAACAATACCAGTGTTCCAGTTACTTAAGTCAAGCTTATCAAAAGCAAGGTAGTCCTTGTAACAAACACCATGGTAGACGTGGTAGTCCTGGGTTAATGGTTGGATTTGACGATCTTAAAGGCCTTTTCCAACATAAACAATTCTATGATTTTATGATTCTGATTAGTGTCTCCAAGACCAGTAGCGCCGATGCCATTTATCAACATAAACTGTTTCTTTCAGAAACACAGCTAGTGAATAAATCTCTTTGGCTGCTGGTTTTAGTCCTTTGCTATGGAAAATCAGCTCATACAAATTCCTTTCCTACACTGACCAAGCTTTTCTTTTTAGGAAGACTACTGTAGAACTTTACTATTCAGTTGGTGGAAAACATCCTCCTACTTTCCCACTTAAATGCATGAAGCGCTGTTTATACTAAAAATGGTCAATGAGGCAGCAATATTATGCTTGAGTTTAAATAGTTCTTTCTTTTCAATCTTTAGCAAATGTCTAATGCTACCTCTAGTAGTCCATGTAAAGGGTCTACAGAGCTTTTTAGTAGGATACATTGTCCTGTCTTGAGTTCTATGCCACTTCAAGTTGTTTTGTGTAGATAGTCAAGAAGTTAACTTTCCCCTACACCACCATCTGAAGGGAACACCTCTGATGTTGAAAGGATTACTAGTCCCTCCAGTCTATACCAAATTAGTCCCAATGTGTAGCAATCACAATCCCTATCTGAAGCATAATACTTCCTGCTTCTTTTAGGAAGGTACAAAAAATAATAATTTCAAAACTATAAATATAGTTTATATGACATCAAGTGCAACACAGTGCATAGTGGTGACAGAAGCTGAACTGAGGTGATTGAATAAACTTTTTCAGAACCACGAGGCCATCATGTGGTATATGCCTTCTGATCACTAGTGAGTTAGTCACATTTGATGGTGTTAATGATACGCACATTCCACCAGGGTGGAATGAAGAAAATAGCAAGCTGCACAACAGAATAAAGTGTTTAGATTACTGTGTAAGAATCAGAATTGTAAAATATATTTTGCAGTTAATTCAATGACACCATTCACAAGACACCCTTGTGCCTCTGACCCTATGTACAACACAGTGCAAAGCTGACACTGGAGTTTACAACTCTATTTACCTGGAGTAATCGCAGTAAACCTCAAGTGTCTGTATATCTAATAATAAACCACACCACGGGATCAAACGACAATCTGGCAGCTGTTTAAATTTGGGACATCCTGGGATATCATCAACAGGAAAATTCACGACTGTCTTATTTGGGTTTATTAAAAAGCCATACTCAGGAATACCTGTTGCTAGAGTCCTAAAACAGACATAAACAGTTAGCCTAACTCTCCCCACAAAAGCAAACAAGATCTAGCAGAAAAGGTCAAAAATCAAAGAATAAAGGGAACCTTTACTATAGGTTAACTCTAGGTTAAGGAACACAGCTAGAAATAAACAAAAGTGAAGATATTAGAGGTAAATACATATATAAATTAAACTTTAGGATAATGGAGAAGAAATTTCACAGATTAATGCAAATTAAGCACTTCAGCCATGAAACATTTGAGACAAGCTGCATAAACCACACTCACAGAAACCACTGAGATCATAATCACTGGAAAAAGACAGATAAGAGTTATTGCTTTTGAAAGTTAACAAAACAAAAGAGAACCCATATAACAGTAACCTCATTTATTTGATGACAGGTTTTGAACTTAGTGGAGAAAGTTTCCCCTAAGGATGTTTTCATTGGCAGAATGCCTGCTGATTATCTACCCCTACTGGATTAGTGGTGTCATGGACAAGCAGTAATTTGTCTTACTTGGCAATGTACTTATGTGCAGGCTTCGTCCTTTTAAAGACTGAGAGGAAGAGGTAGGCTCTTCTTCTTGGGGTGCCATAGTTGTAATGCTGTCTCCTCATAATTAATTTATTGAGTCCCCATGTTGCAATACTACACTAGACAAAGCTGTTACTACTCCATTTGTGGCATAGAGTTCATAGGATCTGTAAGCAGTTCTGGAAAACTCACAGAAGTGGCTGCTTCTCTACAGAAAATAACACAGATGGTGCAGAAGTTGATATAGAACAAAGATGCAGGTAACTTCAAAGGGCAAGTAGGACAACATCTGCAATGCTACTGCAAATGACATTGTGCTGAAAACATACTATAAAGATTATTAGCTTGAGGCACCCCCTGCCTCTTAGTTCAGTTTATCATTTCCAGAACTGCAAACCCACAGATCCCTAGAAATTTCTTTCTGTTCTGATAAGGAGATGAGGATAAATGAAGTCTTAAAAGTACACTGTCCACTATTTCATACAATTTATACTTCAATCTGTACTTAACCGATTCCTCCATCACATTTCAGGTTCACAAGAGAGTTGCATCTTTCTCACTATTGAAAAGCATGATGCAACTGACTGCTTTGCAGATCCTAAGCTTCAAGACCTGTCCTTTGGATCCATTACATTGGCTTTGGCATCAGCAGAACTCTCCTTGGACTGACTGTACACTCCTACCTACGGTAAGCAGGAACCTCTTTTGGGTTTTAAAAGAAATTTTAAAGAAATTTAAAAGAATTTTAAAAGAAAAGGTAGTTCTGAAGCACTCTACAGAATTACTGGTTTAAAACTTCTGTGTGAACTGCATGCTGCCATGCTAATGGTATCTTCAGATACTCATCATGGAACGTTAATGACCAGAAAATTCTTAGCAATATTGGATCAGACAAAAGTTGCACTCTTTCCCAGGGAACAGAAAGTAGCAGCACATCTGCTCAATAAAAATATTTTAGGAATATAAATACGATATCTTCAAAATTTGAGGGAAATTGGTCTTAAAAGACACCTGTCAGCTGCTTTGGTTACTAGTGCACTACTAATTTTTGCTGGAAGCTCCATCAATGTCAGTAGGTAGGTCCCTAATTTAAACTTCAGCAGGAATCCCCTACCATCTGAGCTGCAACAGATTGTAAGCTAGCTATCAAGAATGCAGCTATTAGGATTCTTCCCAAGCACAAGCTTATATTAAGGAAGGACTCCAAAACAGCCCTTGACTGTTAACTCATAAAACAAATACACCTATATGCATAAGCATGTATAAAGACTAAAAAGAATTACGTAAAAGGTGTTAATGCTTATTACTTTAAAGACTGTCTAATAGCATACCTTAGAAAAGTTTTTGCCTGCAATAAATGGGGCGTAACCAGCAAAAAGTCATCAATGAGACGTATTAGGACTCTGTAATCAAGAAGAAAATGATATCAGATTTTTTAATACGTAATCCTTTCAAATTTTTGTCATACTCTTTAGAGTAATAACGTGCCCATTTTAATTCACAAGATGGTAGAGGTCAATATGATCTCCAAATCCAGACTTATGAAGAAATTCTCAGTTGTTTCTTTCCTAAATATAAATTTAAAAAAAAAAAAAGAAAGTAAAGGGACTGGCTACATGAAACATGAAGGAATTTACAGCACACAAGCCATTCCACAATAGCTCCCCTGGATGCAGAGTTGCACACTTTTCCAAGGCAGAATTTGCATTATCTTAATCTATAAGACAAGGAAAAGAGGTGAAAGACCAGGTATATGGTATTTTCAAGAAACCAGATTCTTGATGGGCTCTAATTCTTTATCTTTGTTTACCATATAATAACTTGATGTAAAACATACTGCCATCTACCACTATAAAGGCTGGAATTTTTTTTTCCAACAGAATTAAGACCCCAAGCATGCCCATATTTTTCTGATAAATCCTGCCTAGCAGATCACAGAAGCTCTGGAGATGATCTTGTAAAGTCTCCTCTTCAAAGCAAGAGTATTGTCACCACTTTGATCAGATCAGCTGTGCCTTTGCCTACCCAAGTCAATAGCCACATTATTCTTTTGACTTAAAGGATAAAGGAAATTATCAAAATCATTCAACAGGCACCTAAGTAGCATTCTAAAATCTGTTTTTTATAAAACCAGCTGCTACATTAAGGAGTGCATTCCTCTAAATCAGTTTCATAATTTCAGTTTCATAAACAATACCCTTTGAAAGCAATAGACAAGTGTTCAGACTCATCACAGAATCCCAGGGCCTGTAAGAACTCTACTAGTTTTGTAGGGATATGTTTAAAATTCTGAGATTTTCCACTGCCCAGTGAGCCTCCCAGGAAGAAATACCAGACAGATGCACTTATCTGGAGTATTCCTACACAATTCTCAGTTTCTTTTTTCTTTCTTAGGATAGAATTCGCAGCAATGAAGGGAGATGCCTGAACACAGATAGGTTTCAGGGTCTAGTTCATGCCTAAATACCCTGATCTGGGATTCAGTTTTACCTCCAGTTCACATGGAGGGAAAAGGGACCCCAATATTTTTAGAGATAATAAAGAGGTACAGCTTTTATATCAAGCTCCTAAGAAGCAAGCACATGCAGGGCACAAAGACTGAGAAGATTTACCAAGAATCACACAGGCCTTCAAACAAGAACCAACACCCCTCATAAAAAGTCTGCAATAGAGCTGTGTCCTATGTTAAGATTTACACACAGTGGATTGGAAAGCCAGCAGGCAGAACTCTGGAGTATCAGAAAGCCTGTAACAAACATTGCATCTTGTTTGAGGTCAAAAGACCACAGATGATGTGGGAATGAGCGTGGTAGAACCATAAACTTCTAGATTTACAAAAGCAGCCTGCCGGACTCTCTACAGCATCCCTAATACGGTTCTCTTTGTAGGAATAATTCTCCTACCAAAGATACAGTAAAGCTGCTTTTCAGCACTTTTCCTCCTAATCTTTTGACAAAAAGGGAAATTGCCACACAAAATAACCACAGTTTCACTGAAGCTGCAGAGATGTTTGTGGGCACCACACTCCTAATGAAGAGTTGGAAATTCTTGAAATTGAAAGTTAAACTTCGGAGAAAATTACTAATGCATATCCTACATATTCATATGTATACATATAACAGAGCACAGAACAAAGCATCCCTACCCATCCTGCTGCACTCCAGAGAGCAATTTGTTTTCCATGTCTCCATAGCATAAGCTGCAAAGTAAGGTTGACAAAATGGAGCCCTGTGGAATTCCACAGCACTGTAAGTAGTACCTAGTAAAGAATAAAAGAAAACAAAAAATCAAGCCATGCAACAAGATCACTTGTTGCCATTACTAGCCATTAAATATTTTTTATTTCAAGTATAACATATGTTTCAATAAGAAATACACTACGTTTGCCAGTTAGCCTCACTTATATTTGTTTGTTCTTTCATCTAAGAATCTACACATGGATCTAGAAGCTTAAAGAGTGAAAAAACCCCAACTAAGACACATATTCCTTTCATATTAACAAACTCTAGGAGACAACTGTCATTAAATGAAAGAAATCTTATAGCTGATCTCAAATCACAATGCCTCCTTCAGCTGCAGAGACAGCCTTCCTTTGAGTTTTTTAATTCTTTATGTTACATCTCACACAGCTTCAAAAGAAGTGTTCTTGTACAAAAAACAAAGTGTTCTGGGTAGATCTTTCAAACTATGATGTATTTATTTTTAATTTTTGCTGAGGTATTTATCTTTTTTTATACTTGCACAGCATGACCGGGCCAAGGAAAATATTTTCATGTGGTTTTTGGTTTTGGTTTGTTTCTTTTGGTGCTTTTTTCCCCCCACAAAAAAATATCATTTTAATTTTAGAGAAATTTCTGATGTCTTAGCCCAATAGAGAATGACCTGGTTTTATACATCCCAGCTACACTCTAAATCACATTTATTTCCTCATTTAGCTCCTCAGGAATGAAGTTATATTGCTTCTAGTTAGGAAAAATCACTACATCCTGTGAAATGCTAACCTTTATTATTTGTAATTATAGTCAACCTCCCCACTGCCCTGCTTAAAAAGTTCACTGAAGTTGTCAGTTGTCATTTTGCAAAGAAGTAAATCTTGATTTGTTTCTCATGGTTTCAAGGAGTTCACACAGACATAGCAGAGGGAGGTTAATTAATACTTCTACTTTGTTGCTTGTGTACACCCCAGAAGACCACACAGAGTAATAGTAATGTATCAAATCTAGATATGATACTAAAGACAAAGTCCTCCAAGAACTTGTGCCTTTTTCTGTGCTGGCAGCAACAGGAGGGTTATGCCTCACAAAACACACAGGAATTATTTTCACAACACTTCTTTGAAATAGGGAGATGTTATAATGTCCATTTCAACATTACTACATGAATGGCTTGGTGAAGTTGAACAAAATGAAATTATGCAACTGGATATCAGAGCCACATACTACTTTTGAGCACTGATCTTACCTATGTTTTGAGTCATCTGCAAATTTTCCTAGCAGGAATTTTACTTTTTTACAGACATTTGATGAATGTATCAAATGGTACTCAAAGATTCCTCCTAGGTACCCTGCTCAACAATCGGTATTTTTCTCAAAACAACAAGTGACTGTGATAGCTTTTTGAGAACCATCAGTTAAAGAGTCTATTCATTCACTAAACTTATCTGCAGTTTTGGTTTTTTTTCTAAACAAATGAGAATAAGCTACTTAAAAGGTGCAAACTCGTTCCAGTATTTCTTGTTACAGCTTGACTGAACTCAAGTGAGTGCGAAGCTGGCTTTGTCAGACTGTGCTTTCTGTAAAACCAGTCAACTTTCATGAAACACACTGATGTTGGTTAGTCATTCTTAAAGTCATGCCACATCGGCATTCTTGTGATCCTCCCAAAGCGAGTGTAAGCATCAGTGCCAGAAAAACCTATAAATGCTCTTCTGTATGCCTGCTTGAAAGCTTTTCTCCCTCTCCCTCAGTCCTTTGAGATTAAGTATTCTAAAATAAAGGTATTTTTTCAAGAACAAGAAGGTATTCATTCTAATACACTTCACTCTGAATTTACAAATAAAGATCATGTAAGTACTTGCTTTCTAGACATGGTACACATTTGCCACCAACAGGTAAAACATTAGCAACGCAAGAAGAAATCTGCATTACTACCCTTTATAACATCTGATTCTTAATTCTGGAGCTGCCAAATTTTAATTCTTATTGCTATTGCCGTTGATTTTTACTGTAACTTGCCAAATAGGAAAATCATGCAGAAAAGGTTTAATTTTACACTACAGGGAAATGACTAAACAAGGCTTTTGCTTGGATGGCACCTTGCTTTTTTTCACCACTGTGGATCCCAACATTTTTAAGTATTTTTCCTTTGAATTATACTTAAAGCCTTAGATCAAGAAGGTTACATATCTATGAAATAATGCATTCTGTGTATAGGTAACATCATCCAGGTAGGAAAGAGAAATTTTATTCAGTATAAATTTGATTTTAAACTCTTCACACTTTTTTGGAGCTTAATTTCAAATTAACATGAAATAAAAATCTTTTAAAAATAGCTATCAAAAGTCTCCCGAGCCAATTAAAAGTATCCTTAACAGAAAACAAACAAACCAACCAAGCATGCTATACAAAGAAAAACTAACTTCTTTTTTACCTGTTCCCAATCTCCAGGACGTTGTTACGTATCATTTGAAGAAAAAAATGAAACAGGCTGGTACTTGTCTCATTAAAAGTTAAGCTCTAGAAATGGGACAAAACAAAACAAGATTTGAAACTAAAAATACAGTATAAACTTTGAAGATGCACAGAAATCTTAAAAAAGGTAGACTATAGCAGTTCGAACCTCTAAGTAAATGAAAAAACAAATCCTAAACCCAAGATCTGGATATATATACTAAAAAGCTGCTCACATCCACCAAGTTAATTTTTTTTTGGGGGTGTTCTTTTTTTTGTTTTGCATTAGGAGAAACTGAATATAACATCTAAACCCACTTTTTAAAGTGCTGGCATATTATACTGGATTATTACAATCTATGAGACCTCGTTCTTTTGGTCAGTTTCTGTCCTGTAGGACAATTTCTGTAACTGTTGTGACCAAGTTAGGATTCTGTTAAGATTTCCCAAGTCTAGATACACTCATTACCAGTTCTGCAAAACACCTACTTTGCCAGATATTACCAATGATTCCATGCATGACTGTCCGTCTAATATTTATGAAGCTTTTTGTGTTAAAAACTGTAATAAAAAATCCATTTAGAAGAGTTTGAATACCTTTAACAATGACTTCATGCAAACTAAAGCAGAATTAATTCCTACTTGCATAGATTAGACAGCAGACAAATGCACCCACTTTCTGACAGAGCCGTACAGAACACCTGGCCTGACATGATACTTTTCTCAGAATACTTTGTTCTTTTAAAATAATGACACATAAATTGTTTTCAAATGTAAAATACTTTGAAATAGAATGCTGCTGTTCACACAATATCTAGCATAGTTATCTAAATCAAATGTACACTGGAAAAAAGAACAAAACAAAATGTACTTATACATCAGAGATCCAGCTAGTTTTCATTTTCATCCATGTACTCATTAGGTTTTCTGCTTTTTGTAGGATCCTGGTATTGTACACCAGCCACACTGTAAATTCTACTCCTACGTCCACAGATGCACAAGATCATTTTACTCGTATGTCAGAAATTACCTTATGTCAACCTTGTCATTTTCCACTGGCAGGTTTAGAAAAGAAAAATTTAAAGGGGAATTATTAGCCTGTTAGGAAATACCTGTTTGGTCATCTGATGCTCAGGTAATCTTGTATGATGTTATTACTATAGGACACCGGGATTCCAAGCAATAAAACGCATTAAGAAACTGAGCATATCACCTACATCTATGCCTTTCTCTGTCATGCTCCTTGCACAGAAGGAAGTCTTGGGAACAAACACTGGCATCCCAAAAATTAAAACAGAAGGATGCTTGCTTCTTACAACAAAGTCTCAGTTGGAGTAAATATAAAATACAGGTAATTTTTAACCATACTTTATTTCATTGAAAGTGAGGAATCTCTTTAAATAAAAACTGTAAGAGTTTCTTATTTTGTGTTGCATTAAATGCTCTAAAGAAGAATTCATTCTTATCAACCTTGGCAGGTAATCTTTAAAATAAGCTCTCTGATGAGGCATAAAATAAGCTCTTAAAAAAAAGTTATCTTTCTATTCTGTGAAGTTTGCTATTCAAGATGCCACATTCTTAGCTACTTGGCTTATAATACATTTTTCTCACTCTCATGTTTTGGAGACAGCAAGTGCTGAAGTCCTTCTTTATTAGATAGTTAATTTCTCACTTGAAAATTCAAGAAACAATGAAGTTAGGAAAAAGAAAACACTGGTTAAAATGAAAGTCTGAGACAACAGTGAGAAAATCTGGGAAAAGCCTAGAAGGACTTTGTCAGATTTATTGCCTGTGCACTCCTCCCACTGAACATTGAGAGTCTGTTATAAACATCACAGAAGAGATGACAAAAGTCTTTCTACAGAAGGTGCTGGGTAACTAGAAGTGGTGTCACTACATAATATGTACACTCAATCAAAAATCCCAATCTTCTCTAATTCTTCTGTAGCTTTCTTTTCCAGTTGAAAAGAAGCCCCACAATACTTACCTGCTCAACTACTATTGCATTTTGCAATGAGGTACTCTCCTGAAGCTGGCACACAAAATGCTTCATGTCTGGCATAAAATCCTTGAAAGTAGAAACCTGCATATTTGCATAAATTGTGAAGAAATAAACAACAAAAGCAATAGAAAATTCAATCATAGACTTTTTTATTCAGTGAAGGTCAAAGGGCCAGTTATTTTAAAACAACGATTCTGCTACTGTTAAAATGAAATGTCTCTCTCATAAACCCCTATTTCCACAACACATTTATCTTTATTCTTACTATGAGTGAGTAAAAACTTTAAAAAGTACAGAGAAAAAAGAAGCTTTTCTACCTCTGGAAAATATCAAACACTATTAAAAAAAGGGTTTATGAAGTATTTAAATTGCAACTATAAAAAGCTAAAACCAGCTATAGATAAAATTTTTCCTTGGACCAAAATATATTTACAGCAAACAGAAGAAATCAGCAAGTCATACATGTCTCCTATAGAACCTCCTGGCTTTTCCACTTGTGGTAATCATAATCACAGCATAGCGCCGTATGCAGTAGACAGTTCTTTTCTCAGGCTTTAAGATCTGCGAAATCACTTCCACAAGTTTATCATGAGGAATGGTATCATAAGCCCTGGACACATCAGCCTGAAATACAAGAAATATCTTCCATTACGTATTCATCAGTATAGCTGCAAATATTGTGGTAGCATGAAAAAAAGTATATAAGCAAGGCCAAAATATAAATCTTATAGGAGTGAAATTACTGCATTATTCAGTCCAAATTTGTGACAAAACAAAAACTCATTGCTTATCTGAAAAATTCTTCCCCACTCATCGATGAGCATTCCCTTATAAGGGATATCCAAACTATCAGTTTTAGCACAATTCAGAAGATGACACCATATGCAACTTAACTGAACCCTCAATCATTTAAATTAATTTCTCATATTTTTATCTGTTTAAATATTTGAAGAAACTTTCCTTGCTATATGATCACGGAGGTGACATCTTAGGCTTTTGGAAAGCTGCAAAACTACATATTTTACCTTTCCTAAACCTCATATCGCAATCCTACCTCTGCTTGCATTTGTCAAAGTCAAAAATGAAACTCTTCTAAAGAAGCAACAATCTTAGTAACCTGCATATTATGTCAATGTCATGATCCTTTGGCTTGAAAGATAATGAGACAATCACTGAAAGGGTAATACGCCAACTAACATATGAGACACAACAGTCATCCCACTATAATATAAATAAATGTGTAATTTACATACATCTGTATACATTGCCCCAATTCAAAGCTATGAATTGAGCTCAAACACAAAATATTGCCCGATAGACATAACTGAAAAGTGTGAAGAAGAAAATCCTTCAAATAGTAGGATATGACAAGCACTCACTTTTCCAAAGTGGAAGAAGGAACGTGTTGGGAAAAAACCCTAGAAGTGTTCATTTTCAACAGAAACTAATGACACTGAAGATAGGAAAGACACTAAGATAGAACAGACCAATTTTTTAAAAGACACTGAATTTATCCAAATGCACATAGCAAGTTTTTCTGGTTTTCATTTGGGATGATGGTTCAAAAAGTATATCTGAGCTTTTATCTTTGTCCCATTTTTATACCCAGTGTATAAATGTAACTTCAAAAATCCAGTGCATGTACAGAAGCAAGAGCTTCTACATCACAGAGAGATGGACACAAAAATATCCAAGGATAGGAAGCACTACTGCAGGGACACCCATCCACAAAATGCAACCAACCACCCACACCAGAAAACCAACCCAAGTATGTGTTAGGTATGCACGAAAGTTTATTTTGAAAAAGAAATAATTATGCAGTCAGATCACAGCTGTTACAGTTATAAAAGTATCTGCAAAAGATGGTTTTGAAAAGTTAGTGTGAATATGTAATTAAAAATACATACCTTTACACAGTAGAAATGAGGAATTTCACCACCAGATTCAAGAACCTTCATAACAAACTGCTTCCATGTCTTGTAGATATCATCTTTCCCAAACACAGAAGAGCCTAAAAAACTGGTGTTTATAGTCCGTTCATAGTTTAATACACTAAATAGATTTTTTAGTTGAGTGTTGTAATGATGCATCTAAAGAGACCAAAGAGAATCACCTCAAATTATGTTGGAACATATTAAATTCTGTGAAATACAGAGATTTCATGTTTAGATGAAGTTTGAGATTAAATTTATGTATTTAATATATTCCTTTGGTCAACAGAAGCTTTCAGAAAGCCTGAATATCACTGCAGCAACTACTTGGAAGTCATAAAACAGCCTTAGAGAATTTTTTTTTTTTGGTACAGTTAAATCCTATAGAAAATGTTTTTGTTCCTGTACTTGACTCTTGGAAATCAACAGTTACAGAGATAAACAGATGAACACCACCAAATAAAACTGCCACTGATTTGAAGGTAATTCCTTAAATATCATTCATTCTCTCTGATGGAGGTAACGACTGCAACAAGACTAGCAAAAAGAACACGCGCCCTGAGACTTTATGCTAACATTATGCTGAGCCTCTTGAGGTACTTTATACAGGTACGATAGCAAAGATTAAATAGATTATACTGTGCACTGCATGTTCTGTCTCTGTTCCCACACTGGAGTTATTCTCAGCTTCCTTCCTATCTCCCTTCTGTGCTCGATCCAGCCTCCTTGCCCTTCTTAGATCTTCTTCTGTAACACACCCAGTTCATCACTGTTCAGCTCCCTGGACTGATCTGGCTCCACAGACAACTAGTCAATCAACATGCACAATCAGTATTCAGGTAAATCCCAACAGGTCAGACTCATCCATCCCAAACAAAATGGGATTACTTGACAAGCCATGCCATTCTGTTAGGCTCATTTCCATAAGACAGGCTTGCAAACAGAAGTATGTGATTCTGGAACTGAAGGCTAATGGTAATTAAGCATTGGGAAGGGAGAAGTTAAGTTGTAACAGATCAATTCAATCATTCTGATTAGAATGTTTCAGTTCACCACATCAAAACTAGTTTGCTGTAACAAAAACCCTTACTCAGTTTATTAGCTGCCTACAACAAATACACATTAAAAAATAATGAAAATAAAAACCTTCTTTTCTCTGCTTTCCCTGCTGAATGCTTGTGCTTCAACAACACCTTTCACTTTTACTATGGGTCTTAACCCATTTAGTTTGGGAATAAACCGGAGCTTTGATGCCATAAGAACAAATTTTTTTTGACGGACATCTTCAATCTCCTTTGAAGATAAAGGTCGTAGATGTACTCTGGTAAAATGGTTTCTGAAATACAAATACACCCTTAGTGTAAGCAGTGGGAAAGGCGGTAAGTTAAAGCATGTAATATCTTTATGATAACTGATGCCAAATATTTTCTTAAGATAATACAAATATTAACCTCTGCAGAAAGTGACATGGAAACCCAAGTTTCAGAAAAATTTCACAGTATCTTAATGACAATGTAATACAATAAGAAGGGAGTACACATTTCTGCTTGATGCCAATAAAACCCTCTCTTAATTAACACAAATTAAAATTTAAGCACAGATTAGCAGAATACATTTGAACATTATGACAAATGTTTTACGCAAGAAGCAGGATGCCGTATTTCTGATGGTTTCAGAAGTTTTAAAGACATTAACAAAGTTGAACAAAACCTTCTGAAAACTATGCTAGGAAAGCTCCAAGGAAAGACTTACACACTGTAATGAGCTGTTCCACTCCCAACACTTAGGGGACCTACTACTTATTAAAAGTTATAATTAACTGAGATGATAAGATACATACACAACATAAGGGCATTTAGGTATCCAGGACTGACCTGATGTGCAGTTGTCAGCTGAAGTGAACAGCAGAAAATAACGAAAAACCAAAGGCTCCCAAGTCACAGTTCTGAGCTTTGTAAGTTCATCTTACTGGGAAATGTGTTTCCCTCTCAGACACCCCCTCAGGATTTACAGTTCAATGTAGCTTAGCCCAAATCAATACTTCCCCATACAATGAGTCAGGAGAAGGAGGTGGAGCAAAAGCCCTTGCTTTTACTTTAGACGCAGCATTAAAGTACCCCACTTGCAACATAAAAGACCTGGATCAATCTCCTGCACTGCTTGTATTGTTCAGAATGGCAAAATGTGCCATGCTAAAAAGCCCTACAGACTACTCATTATGGTACTCTGCTGTGAAGTGAACCTAGGCAATTCAAGTCCCTGCAAAAGAAGGAAGGTGAATCTAAACTTGCATGAAGACTTTTCACATCCCTCACCGGGACGGTTAGCAAAAGGAGGCCACACTACCACAAAAGGCAGTTGGTTGATGATGGAAACGTGGTAAGCATGCACTGAGAGACACCCAAAAAGGCAAGGATGCAGGTACAAGAGGCACACAAATACTTTGTATATGTCTGTATGCCTTCGTATGCCAGCACAACTCACATACAAGCTAACGATCCAGCTGTGTGGGATTGTTGGGATCTGAGGTATACAACCCAGGGCAGGCAAGCTGAGCTATTACTGAGAAGGAGTTTTGAGGATTTATATTCCAACTTTGGAATTAAATTCCTGGTACAGATGCTGCCCAAAGTAAAGCAGAAAGGACTTATCTGCTTTTCCACAGATAGAGATCACGATTTTTTGTAGAATTACATTATTTCCTGACCACATAAAACTTCATCCTCTACTATAGTATTAGGTAGATCACCAAGACAAATCAAGTGACTCCAGTTCAATAGAAAAAACTGAATTATCAAATCTCCATCCCTCTTTAGCTCACATTCAAGATGGGAGGGGAAAAAAATTCACAATCAACCTCAATCACTATATAAAAAAAATAAAGCCATCCTTTGAAACTGAAAACAAAGACCAGTTATTGGCAGACTTTCACTACTACTCTGGCCAGCTGTAGAATTGCATGTAATTTTGCCTTCAGCAACATTCATTGCTTATTTCATGGCATCTATAGCATTGCTAATGATTTTGACTGTGTGCTAATCCAGCAGGCACTGAACCGTGCTCTCACTGGCACACTCACAACGCTGTTAAGCACGGGAACTTGGAAGAAGCTGAATGGATGGTCCTGCTGTCTTTTGACATCTCACTGCAGACTCATGGGTGAGATTCAGAATTTCTACAGCATTTTTAATCCTCAGCAGCCACTGTATATGGCACAGGCAGGGAGGGCATGAGCATTAAAACGTGCTGTCACCACAGCACTGTGCTCACTATTTTTAAAACATAACTTTACATTCTGCAGGCCATGGAACTTGAAGCAATGTATCATGAAATATTTTTTTTCTTAGTAAATACCTTTCTTAATTTGGGGTATGAAGTTTGGTATAGCTTCAAAAATCAACACAAAATTGTTTGTGTGCAATGACCTGCACACTCACACCATCAATGCAGCAAGGCAAACATGGAGATCCAGGTCCCCTGTCAGAACCACAGCCTGTATCCTTGAGAGGGATTCTGCACAGGATGGACAGTCCTTCAGGACGAGGATTTACTCCCTAATGACAATGCAGTGCAAGGGTAAGCTCACAAGTAAGATCCAGGTCCACTCAGTCCATGCTTGTTCCATCCATTCTCTTTTTCCAAAGGAAGATGCAGAAGAAATGGAAAGGAATTAGTAGCTACAAATGCCTTCCTGCAAACCAGCTCAGAACAATTGCTTTGAGCAGCTCCAGCTGAGGAGAACCAGAACAATCACAGAACAGCCATTAGTGAACAACTGAGGCCACCAGATACTCCTCCTTCAGGAAAGATGGAAGCAGCTCAACAGCCTTTGGCACTGAATCACCAACAGCGCCTGAAAACACTGGCTGGTTAAGAGAGGACAGTGCTTGGACAGCCTCAAAATGGCCAAGGTAGCCATAAACACTTGTTTCCCAATATCTGTAACCCCCAATTTCTCTCCTCCCATGTGAAGTAGGCAGCTGACCACATGTATGAACGCAGTAAACTGGACCACGGGCAGACTTCACATTGCACTACACACTGTAAAAAGCAGTGCTGAAAGCCCTAGTCAGCGAAGCTTAAGTGTAGCTGTTGGGATCAGACTAAAAGTCCTTATAAACTATGTATCCTGTAGCCAACAGCAAACATTCCGTTCTTAGAACACGCCTTTGGCAAGCACACAGCAGCACTTCCTCGGAATGTTTCTCCAGCTTCCAATAATCTGCAGTTCAGGGACCTCCCGAGCCAAAGGTGAGAAGGGGCTTCCTTTACGGTGGGAAAATATATGGGGAGGAAATCAGAAAAAACAAGACGAGTCCAGATTAGGGTCTTTTGAGTGCAAAGCACCTTGGGTTTTTCTGGGAAACAGGGAAGAGGGATAAAAGAGCTAAACCCCAAGTTACTTGTTTTCTTTAAATCACATACCCCAGTAAAACCAGCAGTATCTCTATTATGTAAAAATTGCTCGATCATACTTCATGACAAAAAGTAGCCTTTAAGTACATTACAACTGCATAAAACACTAACTGCAACACTAAGGCTGTTAGTTTGAAGACAAGACAAACAGAATGTGTGGGACCGAAAACTACATTCTACTACTACTATTTAAAGTGCATCATCTGTGCTACAACCGCAAACAAGATCGAGGCCCCATTATGTGCAAACATATATGCAAAGAGCTGCACTGGAGATATCAATGTTGAAATCAGGGAGTGGTGGGGCAGAAGGGGAAAAATCACACATATAACGTTGTAGACCAACAGATCACTGCGAAAGCAAAAGGTTCACCATAAAGAACAGCCAGTAAAACACAAGATATCGAGTATGCTCATTTTTCAGTTCCAAAGCTCTCTCAGACACCAACATTTTATAATGAAAACCTGAAAGATGTGAACAGTATAGATGGGTGCACAATACTGTTCATTAAAATTGCCTTCAGGTATTTCCTGTTTTCTCACTTAATTGCTTAAAAATTTACCTTAAATAATGCCCTAACTTAAATTCATGCATGCATTTTTAATACCAAAAACCAGCATGGAATTCCACAGCTGCACTAAAAAAGAAGCTGTGGCTTCTAAAATCCCTTAAAAAACCCCACTTCTAAACCCACAAGGCTACTGTCTGAATTTTATTAGTAGAGTATTACAGGATTTTAGCAGATGTTTGGTTTTCTTGTTTTTAAATTAAGGCACTTGAAGCAAATTGAGTATTTTTAAAATGAACTTCCACAAGGATACTCTGGGGATTCTATCACTATGCTTCATGCACTGCTAAAAGGTGTAAGAAATTTACTTATCAAAAAACAAAAACCTCTTCATAATGGATTTTATTATTGCAAAGGTTTCTCCTACCTAAGAATTCTAAATTTGCATCAGTTTTCCCCCACAAAATATTTCTGAAATTACAAACTCCGCACGCTACAATGACAGGTTGAATTTTCTTTTGGGAAGTTAAGCAAATAAAAGGAGGATAAATGGGCAACAAATTAAAGCAGAAATATAACTTTACATGACAAAACACAGTATTTCTACATATTCCATGAATTTTAATTAGTTTTCCTGTGTTACCTAATTCCAATGCTCTGCAACTTGCCCCAAATAAACTTTCGGTAGTAGAAAAGCATGTTTTTCTGGAACATGGTCTCGGTGATATAGAAAAATGATCTGAGCAATTCAACAACATACGTATCCATCAGCCAGTACAGGAATTTGGCCAAAAGTTCTTCACGGAAACAATGTTCGTCGGCAGGAACAAAGTGATCACCTTCAATAAACAATTCAAAGGTAGTTATAGTAACTATCAACTATTTGTATGAGCAAAGAAACAGATCACACAAACCCCCCCCCCCCCACATTATTTCCTTAGCTTGAGGTCAGCTGAAAGAAAAGAAGCAAGCTGCCACTCCAAATCTGCACCGGCATTAACGTGACTGACCCAAGCTTAAAGTAAAACACAGAAACTAATCTGCAGTGACAAACGTACACAGAGGATACAAACACATGCCATTAGTAGTCCAAAGACTTACTTTCTTCCCCCAGCATTGACTGGGCAAGACCATTAATGCACAATGGCAAGATTATTGTGAAAGGAAAGGTAAAATAAAAACAAACAAATCTACTACAACATTAAACTTTTTTTTAAAAAAGGAAGCAAAAGGCTGAAAATACTTAGGTACACTGTAAAAAAAGAACAAAATTAAACTAGGATGATTTGAGGATGAGAATGATATTCAGATTTCCCAATTCCCTGAAAATTAATTTCAGGGTTAGGCTTTATTTCAGACATCCTATATAAAACCTATTGCTGCAGTAAAAGAAAAAACCCCAAAAATTCAAATCACCCCAAGTCATATGCACTTTCAATATGTAGATGGGGGAATAATTATGAACACAGAACATTCCTAACTACTGTCAAATTTAAGGCCACATAGATCTGTAATGATGTCTAAATATGGATAAGCACGGAATAAAACCCTGGGCTACAATAATGATTTTTTTGCCAACTTCCAATCATAATTTTTCTAATTAAATTTAAACAGTAGAATTTAGCAAAAGACAACAGGACATTTAAAGAAACTGTACAGAAATACTAGTTTAGCTGCATAGCACAAATCATGATTATGGCACGAATGAGTTAAAAACAGCTTAATTTTGACATAACAGAGCTGAAGCTTAACAGTGAAACTTATAAAATGGAAATAAATTTCCAGTTCTCTACCTTGTTTAGTTTTTGTGTGCTTCAGGGCAGAGACATTTTCATGTATTTACAGCACCTAAGAAACAACTACCATAATGAGTGTTCACTTCAACAGAGGTCAAGTAACACCAATGAAAAAGTCCAATGACTGTTAGAAAACTCTTTAACTGAAGAGTTGCAATGTGCACTGGTAATACGCAAATTAAATCAGGATGCTGATCTGGAACTAGCAGCTCTTCTGGAACTAGATTATTTGTTTTCTAAGTTCCTGACAACAGATGTAAATGATGACTACAATTCAGGGATCTGACAAGAAACCAGTACTACAGCATTTGGAGGAAAAAAACCCCACCTCCAGTGCAGCAAAGTAAATGTGTGTTTAAACTTCAATCACAATGGAGTATTTTCATGAAAATTAAAATCAAGTTTATGTGTTGCTTTACCTGGAATACAGCCAGAGAACAAGAGGGTGTTACATTTTTTAAAGATAAGATGTTCCAAATGATTATGAACCAAGCGTATATTTTAGAATAAAACCTTTAAAAATATTTAACTCCTTTTAAATATTTAGCATTTTGAAAGGCATGTTTTTGAACTATAGTTTCTAAAGCAAGAAACAACATATTTCCAAGATTTAAGTTTCTTTTGAAAGTGTAACCTCCCCTACTTTTGACATCAGTTCTCAAACATCACTTTTAAATCTCCCTCTGACACTACGAAGAACCTGTAGTAATTTCAGCACTTACTACACCTTTTAACAAAGGAATACCATTTTCAGCTCACGTTACTGTAGGATCCAAGTACAATACCAGCTAAGAATAAATACTGCAAACATACTAGTTAAGGAAGTGCAATCCACGTTTTATAGATGGAGAACAGAAGCACAGAAAAATGAAAATACGCATTAGATCCTACAGCAATCAACGACAGAACCACAGCTTCAGCCTAGATTTAAATCTTAGCATAGTGTCTGAAGAACAAACCTGGGGGAAGCAAGATTTACCTGTCATCTGAAAAGAGGACTAAACAGAAATGGATTCACACAGAATTTGGAGCACTCATCTGTTGCCCTCATGAAAGCTTTTAGCCAGGAACCACTCAGTGAGGTGACTTCTGCACCACCAAGCACACAGCCTGAAGCAGTGCTCATTAAGGGTCTCTTGATCCTAGAGAAGGGCTCTAGAAGGTGACAGACCTTTTTACAAGGGCGTGTAGTGATAGAACACAGGGCAATGGTTATAAACGGAGAGTAGGTTTAGATTAGATGTTAAGAAGAAATTCTTCATTCTGAGAGTGATGAAGCACTGGAAGAGGTTGTCCAGAGAAGCTGTGAACATCCCATTGCTGGAAGTGTTTAAAGCCAGGTTGGATGGGTTCTAAGCAACGTGGTCTAGTGGACTGTGTCCCTGCCCACAGCAGGGGAGTTAGAACGAGATGATCTTTAAGGTCCCTGCCAACCCAAATCATTCTGTGATTCTATGCTGGGCAACCCCTGTATTGAATGGGTCCCATACTCACATCTTTCTCACAGGGCTGATGTGAGGGGGTAAAAAAACCCTGGTTTTTCCCCTCCCATAGCAGAGAAACACATGCCACTGCAAGTGTCTTGATCTGCTTTCAGTCCTTTATGAAGGCTTACGGTGACAAACAGGCAGACTGCATTTATTCCTTATGTGCTTGGGTCATACTTCAATGGATTTTCAGTTACTACAATTTGGATGGTAGGAGTGGATGGGAAGGAGTTTTGGTTTGCTTTTTGTTTGGCCCAGGTTCTGAATTCATGTTTATGAAGACATTATTCTATTAAACACAAAAAACATGAATGCAAACAAGTTTTGGAAGGAAAACAGGCTTAAGCATGCTTCCACCATCGGTTACAAACATTATTAGGTTTGCTCTCAGCAATGGTTATTATCAGTGAACTCAGAAATTCTGACTCCAGATTCAATATCCTCCCCTTCCCACCTTAAACACGAATACCAGTCATGTGACAGCCCCCCCACTTAGTTCTTTACTATAACAAGTACCTTTGCCTAGACGAAGCCACATGCAGTCATTCACTCTCATCTTCCACATCAACTCCTGCAACGAAAGCTTAGCAAACTTCCCCCTGGAAATGAATGCTTTCACATTTTTTAGGAACCGGCACTTGTTATGGTTTGAACCCCAAAGCTCAGCAGGGATAACCTGCTCCATGCATTCCCTCACAAACATGTACACCTGCCAGTGGCTGCTGTGCTGCTTGAGGAGCTCCCTGAGGGCTGAATCACACACCTCTCCTGGGTTTTGCTCCTCACTCTGCAACTCTCCACACACAGATTTTGCAAGAGGGGCACGTAAGTTGCCTGATACAACACTGTGACCAGATTCACATCTGCTGCTTGTCACACATTTAGTAGGCTCCTTCCCAAACTGTTCTGCTTGCTCATGAACCTCTGCCTGACGAGGCAGATTGGTTTTTCTCCCACTTTCAGATATCCGAACAGGGCAATTTTTTTTCAGGAGAGCTAAGTAAGGACACTTTCCATGGTTCTTTAACAGTTTCTGAAATATATGTCTCATTTGCCAGTAGCGTTTGGGCAACCTCTTCTTTCTCCAGCTGTGATGTGGCAGACTTTGGTTACGCCTTTGCTCCAACAGATTTTTGCTTAAGAATATAGTTTCTATAAGCCTTCTTCCACCTGCCTGACAGCCCTGCAAACGATTCAGAGAAAATGATTTAGGAAAACATTCTCGGAAACTCCTGTGAGAATACAGAAGAGACTTCCTGTCAATGTATACAGCAGAACGCAGGAGTCTATTTGGTAACTTCTTTGCCAAATTATGCAGGGGACTTTCCCGCCTTTTGCATTTTGAAGAATTACCCTCCACAGGCTTCATTTGTACAGAATTCACCTGAGATTCACACATACGCATCTCTACTCCTTTCCTGTGGGATTCTGCTTGCATTTCAATGCTGGACTTCAAAGGTTTGTTACTCTGAACTCCTTGCAGAAGAAAGCTTTCACCTGCCACAAACTTCTTCCTGTCATGAGATGTGTGAACTAAAGAAGGACCAGACATAGCACTGTTACTTCTCTGAGAAATGTGGTTATTTTTAATGAGGCTTTCAGGATGTGATGCTACATACCCAGTTTCATATCTCTTGGAACTACTTTGGTTTACATGAGGAGTAAGCTTACAAGCCTTTTCGTCTCTCACTTTCTCCTCTACTTTTGCTCTCTTAGCTGGAATTTCAAGCTGTTCCCTGTGAAGCTTCCTTTTTAGAGATGGTGCTGTAGATGACAAACATAAACTGTAACTATTTGTTTTTTCCAGATGTTCAGTGACCACTCTGATCTGTTTGCTTGCTTTAGAAACATCTTTTGCAGAATACTGGTAACTGGACACTAAGCTTCGTATGTTGCTATTTTTTTTATTTCCCATGCTGGAGACATTATCTTCAAGTCTTTGTCTGCATTGCCACCTATGTGACTTTGAAAGATACTTTCTATGAAAACTAAGTCTTTTCTGCACATAGTCAAGCAAACTATTACACTTATGCTTTGAGACTCTCTGTTTAACAAATACTGGGAATGAGTCTACATTTTGTGAGATAACTTCATAAACTGGTTGCCCACAAACTTGGTAACAATTACTAGGGGGAACCAGCATAAAGATTGCACAGTGTTCTAATAAATACATCATCACATCATCCCCTATCCTGCTCAACAGTGTTTCCCAGAGGCCGCTGATACGAAGAGTTTCTGTGGCAGTATTGGGCAAGTAGCTGTATATATTTGATAATGGTATGATTTGGAAAGGAGAACTATTTTCATCCACTAAGGAGTATCCATATGCAAGGACATTCTTCTTTCCTTTTTTACATAGTCTCTGTAGAACTCTTGTGATGACTTCATTCTGACTAGATAACTGAAGAAACAAAGAAAAAAGAAAATTAGCTTTTTTCACCAACTCTTCCATAAACCACAACATATCTTTTAAATAAAAAGACAGGCAAGACACACAGCCCTAGACATCAGCTGTCTAAGCAGTATTAGTGATTCCCAAGTGCCATACCCAAAAAGAAAGACTCTTCAAGTGTACCACGAGGTGTTCACATGTAGTAACGTAAACCTACGACTTTAAGGAAGTCTTTTTAATGTCTGCCCTTTTGATCCTGGTTTTCATTCCCAGGAAACACCCTACACTACTCCCCCTGGCTCCCTCAGCAACCCAGGCTCCAAGGCCTTCAGGTCACTGTGCCCGTAAATACGCGCTCCTAGATCCAAGTTTGCAGACATGCGTTCGTGGATACGTGCTCGCGCAGGCTCTAACCTCCAGGGAACTAACGCTCATTTTCTTGAGGCCTCCATTTCCTTTTATGTAAAGAAAAGTTCAACTAAACGACTCCGTACGCAATTCTAAAACCCACTCAACAAGCTCGCGAAGGCCGCTTCCTACCATAGCACGGCTTTGCTCACACACGCGGCAGCACTGAGAGAAAAGCAGCCTTCCCTCTCTGAAAAGTTTCCTCTGCTTATAATAAGGCCGACCCGCAACCCTTTCTACCCCGCTCTCCTCTAACCTCTCAAGAGTAGGTCGGGAAAGTGGCACCTTCCCTTTCCAGCCGCTCCCCGGCCACGCTCGGTTTGTTCACCCCGACCCCGCAGCGGAAGCAAGGAGGCAGGGGAGCCCCATGCACGCAGACCTTTTGTGTTCTCCAACCGCTAGCGCATGGACTTTGCTCACCCACTCCCCAGAAGGGGAAGGGCGGTGATCCCCCACCGCTCGCCGCTGCCTCGGGCCGACAGCGGCGGAGGCTGTGGGGGAGCAGCCGAGGCCCGGCGGGCAGCGGCCACGAGGGGCCCCGGGCCGCCGCCGCCCCCGCGCTCACATGGAGGGCAGGAAGCGGCCCCCCGGGGAAGCCCCCGCCGCCGCCCGGGCCCCCGGCAGGGCTCTCGCCGCCCGGCGAGGGCTGCGCTGCCGCGGCCGCCCCTCGCCCCTCGGGCTCCTTCCTACCTGCTGGAAGGTGAAGGGCCGGGGGATGGGGCGGGCGCCGCGGGGGACGCACACCAGGCACTGCCCCACAAAAGTCCGGTAGCGGGGGGTGTCGTCGCCCCGCAGCACCTCGGCGTCCCCGGCGCCGCTCTCCCCCAGCCGCTGGATGAAGGTCTCCAGCGGGGTGGCCTCGGCGTAGCAGCCGCGCAGCGCGGACACCACGGCCGCGAAGGGCTCCGTGCCCGCCATGTTGCGGCCAAGGAGCACACGGGGCCACCTGGGGCGGCCGCTGCTCCCCTGCGACCCCTCCGCTCCGCCACCCCGCCGCCGGGCAACGGGGAACGGCCGCTTAACGAATAAATAAATAAACAAATAAAAGTATTAAGGGAAAGGAAAAAAAATTTAAATAAATTGCAGAAAACGCCCTCGCACACCCGGAGCGCAGCTGCAGCGCCCGGACGCCCCCAACGTGGTCGCAGAGGGGCGGCGGGCGGGGCGCGGCGGGGCGGGGCGGGCCGGGCCGGGAGGCCGCTGTCCAGCTCCACAGCTCGGGAACGATCCGCTTGGATTCCCCTCCAAGGAACCGCTTGTTTGTTTTGGTGTTTTTTTGTTTTGTTTTGTTTTGTTTTTTTTTTCCAGGATCATCACTCCGTTGAGGATCTGTCTGAAATGGGAGCCGCTGTAGGAGAAGTTATGGTGGAGATCAACCCAAGTGGCTGCTCCTGGGTTTCTCTCCAAACTCATGAATTAAGAAGCCAAATCACTTGTGGTAGTCTGTAACCTACTACTCAGAATTTTTCTTAGCATCTGAAGACTTCATGGTAAAAAACTTGATGCCAGACTATGAGAGGGACTGCAATGGAACTGGGGGGAACTGTAGGTCTATATCCTGATATTTATTCCAGGTGAATTAGTAGAAATCATAGAATCATAGAATGGTTTGGATGGGAAGGGACCTTAAAGTTACAACTTATCTGCCATGGACAGGGCAATATCTGTGAAATATCTGTGAAACAGTAGAATATAGGATTAGTAGATGCTGGGAGAAATATAAGTTGCTTAGTCAACATTGCTCCTGTAAAAGGGAGTCCTGCCTTTGAATTCTGTCAAGTGTTGGAAAAACATGAAAATTATGGTCATCCGGTTGAAATATGCTACTTAAGTTCCCAAAAACCTCTGCAAGGAAATTTTATCAATAATAATAAAAAACTAAAATAGAAGGTGCTAGTACAGATATATTATTTTTAGAACATAAAAGATAGAGGTAGGGATAAATCATAGAATCATAGAATGGTGTGGGTTGAAAGGGCACTTAAAGATCACCTCGTTTCAACCTCATTGCCAAGGGCAGGGATGCCTCCCACTAGATCAGATTGCACAAGGTCCCACACAACCTGACCTTTATTGGTCAATTCTTTCAACTGAGGAAGATCTGCACCAGAGTTCCCCATTAGTCTGCATTGTGTAACTTTCATAAATGATCCAGAAGTGCCATAAATAAGCAATAAGTAGAAAGATTTGCTGATGGGATAAAGTTATTCAAAGCAGCAAGGACAGAAACAGAGTAGAAAATTGCAGAAGAACTTTACAGAACTGTGTGATTGAGCAATTAAATGTCAGATGAAATTTAATGCTGATAAAACAAGTATAGCACAGAGGTGAAACACGTTCCTAGCTTCATGTATAAGATGATGAGTTTTGAGCTGATTAGTACTACTCAGAAGTGAGACCCCAAGGTTACAAGACCCAAATAGAGACTGTGCTCAGCAGCAGTCAAAAAAGAAAACTGAATGTTAGGAATGATTGGGGAAGGACTAAAGAGGGCATCATTATGCCATTGCATAAATTCATGGTTTGCCTACACCTTGAGTGCAGTTCTGGCCTCCACATCTTGAAAAGGATGAACTAGAATTAGAAAAAGTGGATGGCCAAATGTATGGAACAGTTGTGTGTGAGCCATGACATGGTAGGGTGGAACTGGAAAAGGGAGAAGTTAGTGGGGAAGGGCAAAATGCTGCATGCCATGATCCACCTCCTGATGCAGCTGAGTATGCACCCCAGGGCCTGGCAGTCTTACAGGCTGCGTAAAGCATGTTGCAAAGGCATGGATCACCAAGTTCCTCTCCAAGTTCAACTCTCCTCTTCCATCTGCTCTGTCCTGCTGGTCTCTCACATGCAGTCAGAACAAAAGAAAGGGACTCTAGTTCCCAGTACAGGTCTGCTGGTAAGGATGCACTCCTGGCCCAGGGGCTGTAGGTGCTAAAGATTAAGAACAGAGAAGGGTGTGGCACGACACATGGCAAAAATTAAAAAAATGCAGGACCCTAAATTAAATGTTTGAGCAAGATGGAGTTAGCACTCTTCTACGGATGGTGGGGTGACTGTCTTCTAGCTAGGCTTCATAGTTGGGTTTCTGTGAGTACCCTGCAGGAATATGAGAGTTCTCTCCTTCCCAAAGATTAGAGAGTATCTCATCTTTGAGAGGAATCAACTAACAGCTCCCATTGTGGAAAAGATTTTTTTTTAGGTGTGTCACTAGGTGAAAGTTTTACCTCACCATATATGGGTATTTGATGAAAGGAGAAAGGAATGCAGCATTACCCTGCAGAGGCTGCTTGGTCTCTGCCACCTGCCAGGAGCACTACCAGAAGAACTGACTGCTTAGGGTTACATTTGCATGTGTGGAGTAAATGCTGTACAAGTGCTCTGAGTATACCTAGCTCATGTTTGTGACTCGTTGTGCCAGAAGGCAGAAGTGTGGCTGCTCAACAGCCCAGTGTAAAACAATTCCTACCCCTGTGACAGCAGGATATGAGAGCCTGTGTGCACTAACCCTTAGTAGTGTCCTGAAATGGTCCGGTGATAGAAAAGCTCTGCATGATGAAGAATCTGATTCTGCTTCTACAACACACTTTTCTTGGCATTTACTCTTGATCTGTTGATTCTGTGTTGCTGTCTCACTTCACAGATAGTCCATTCTGATAAGAAATTTTCAGCTTGACTCTAAAAAAGAGTCAGTAGTTGGCAACTTCATTAGAGAAGGAAGTATCCTTTCACTTCTCTGCCGAGTCCTTCAGAGCTCTGCCACAGTACTGTGATACCACAATACAGTCCCAAGAAAGAACTATGGAACTGCATTTAACCTGCAGAAAAGATGATGGGGAAGATTAATATGAAAAGAGGCAAAATATATGATCATGATGGTAGCTGAATATAAGACCATTACCTTCAGTTGGTCAAATCTTCAGCAGAATAAAACACCTGTTTTACGTATGAACTAAACTAGCCTTTGTCACTGGAAGACTTTCAAATAATGTGCTTCCTTTAGAAATGCAGAGGTCAGAAGCTTTTCTCAGCTTTTTTCTTTCTCTGTTTTTTTTTTTTTTTTTTTTTTTTTTTTCTCTACAAAGACTGGAAATGGCTGTAGCTAATTAGCAAGAGAAGAACACAATCCTTTCTGAGTTCCTGGGACAGAATATCAGAAAGTTTAAGGGACTTGTTTGGTACTCCAGCTACGGGTATGTATAACTAATCATGTAAAAACACAGCATTAACCAAAGAACTGTCATCTTTTCCCCTTGCCCCTTGGGGCTGAATGCATATCAGGTTTGAAGTGACAGGTGGACAAAAGTAGTAGTGAAGGACATGAATGCTCTCAGAGCCTTGTATCTTCAATTCTGATTTTTGAACTTTTGTTCAGTGGAGGTTTTTGATAATAAGCAAACATCCATAATGTATTGCTGATCTTGGCACATTTGGCATAGCTAAAGAGGATCAGAGCAGCGTGTATGAGGCTGCAGAGAATACTTAGTGTGTTCCAAAGATAATGGAGACAAGGTTTGTGATAGGGATTTTTTCAGATCGCATGATCCTCTGATATTAATCTGAGATCTCCAAGTTTACAAAAACTTGAAACTACACAAATTCCTCTTTCAAGGTTTTTTTTCTCTTTTTTTTTTTTTTCTCCTATGCACCTATAACAACTGCTGGGATGGCAGAGAGGCTAGCCAGTTCTTTCTCAAGCAAGTTGATGAAGGGTTTGTTAGTTTTACCAAATGAAACACTGCTTATTCCTTTTTGTTCTCATGGTCAGTACTAGGCAAACGAAACGCTTATGATGGAGACTAAAGAGCAGATGTAGCAAGAGCTGAGAATTTCAGCATAGGAAATGTAAATTGCTAAGTCCAGTTGAAAAAGTAGAGGCTACACTCCAGTAGATCGAGTGAATCCAAAGTAGGTACCTATGACAATCTTTGAGCTGAAGATGAAGTGCAGATGGGAGGTTGCAGGGCAGCAAGGAGGCAAAGCGTGCTGGATAGACACTTCTTGCTGGCCACAAGCCAGGCATTGAGCTTTACACTGCACTGAGCTGGAGGTGTGCCAGGCCTGCTGTTCTGAGTGGAATGTAGCTGTGATTCTCAGGTATATGCTCAAAGAAGTATCTTGCTTCCGTGGCCAAGTGAGTAGCTGGACCAAAGCATGCAGATGAACCACATCAGTGACACATTTACCTGGCTATAGGCCCCTTGATACAGACTAACCTGTAGTTAGAGACTGCTAGAGGCAAAAAATGCCTAGTAAAAAAGTTCGGTGTCAACCCTTCAAAGTCCAAAATAAGAGTAAGATAGTCCACGAGTCTTTGAAGGTGCACAAGAATAAGACAAGAAATCATCATAAAGGCAACCAGCAGAGCTCTGTCTTAACAAGGATTGTGGAACTGTGGATGACAAAGGAGAACATGAGGATACAGAAACTGAGAGGTGACTATACCCAAATACACACTTTTCTCAAAACAGCTTGCAAGAAATTTTATGGCTAGTGTATGGCAAGTACTAAAATCACAAAGTACTGCTAAACAGAAAGCAAGGGGCAACAGGAGAGAAGCTATACTATTCTTTTCACCAAACATAGGCAGGCATGAGCCAAAATGCCCCAATGTTAAAGTGTTTGTCTTTTGAATCTATTTTGTTCCTTTTGATGAAGGGGGGGTGTAATAAAAAATAAATTAAAAAAAACCCACAAAATAAACCAGGATTTTTGGGGACCTGCTATTAAAAGGAGCAGTAAGAAACAGCATAACATAAAGGAAAAACTGGAGCAAACTGGTTAGCTCTAGATATTCTTAAAAAGGAGACATCACAGTTCTCCCTTTGTACTCAGAAGTCTTAAATAGAATCATAGAGCCATAAAATATGCTGAGTTGGAAGGGACCCATCAGGATCACAGAGTTCAACTCCTGGCCCTGCACAGGACCATTCCCAAGAATCACACCATGTGCCTGAGAGCATCATCCAAATGCTAATTGAACTCTGTCAGGCTTGGTACTGTGACCACTTCCCTGGGGAGCCTGTTCCAGTGCTCAACCACCCTCTGGGTGAAAAACCTTTTCCTGATATCCAAGCTAAACCTCCCCTGACTCATCTTCGTGCTGTTTCATTGAGTCCTGTCACTGGTCACCACAGAAAAAAAAGAGATCAATGCCTGCCCCTCTGCTTCCCCTTGTGAGGCTGCTGAAGACTGCAATGAGGTCTTCCCTCAGCCTCTTCTCTAGGCTGAACAAATCAAGTGACCTTAGCCACTCCTCATAAGGCTTCCCCTCCAGACTCTTCAACATCCTTGTGGCCCTCTTTTGGACACTCTCTAATAGCCTAATGTCTTTTTTATATATGCCTGTAACCACTGGAAAAGTGCATTGATCTCACAGATACAGGACCAAACCTCTCCTAGCGTGAGAGGTGAAGCAGTCAGACCGTCATTGGGCATCTGGAGAAGTTGGGCTCTTTCTGGCTCTATTTCTCAATACCTATAGCTAGATTTATTCACTCAGAGGGTTTTACACAGGACTATCAGGAAAGCCCAGTTAGTCTTATAAGAGGGGGAAGATGCTGTGCTGGTAACGGGCACCCACCTGTTTTAGATCTTATGATACGGCAAAGCTGTAAGCTGTAATGTAAGGGGGACTAGCACTATATATAAATTGCCATGTTTCACTTCCTCAAGATGAGATTTATCTTCTGATGGAAAAACTGGAAAGTGTGGTGTTTACAGACAAACTACAGGATTATCTGTCTTAGTGGTTCTGTCACCAGCTGCAGATGCTGCAGTCACTGGAGCGCTGTATTAAAAGGGAACATGTACTGGTGCTGAGTCCACATTTTAGCAGCAACATACAGCCCCTGCTCCAGCAGGAACAGAAGCAGAGCAGAGCAGAGCAGACTTCTTGAGCTCTGCTGGTAGGACAAAAACTGTCTGTGCTGCTGCCGATTTTGCGTATCAGTTCCTCCCGTGGCTCCAGACAAAAAAGTCATAAGGAGAGAAGGTCAGCTCCCGGAGAACAGGGTCATGGTGCAGGAAGTAGCAGGATATGGAAGTGGAAGGGCCATGCAGGAATACAGCACGGCCTCCGTCACAGCCAAGACGCACTGTGCCACAGGCCATGTACACCCACAGAGAGTCAAACCAGCTGCCTTTTGTCACTTATGTCCTTACATAAGTGTAAGGAATCACAACTGCTACATTATTCTGCACTACTAAGTCTTGTGCAAGAGCAGCTTCCAGGAGTTTATGATGATTTTCTCAATTAATTCTAAAACAACCCCACCCCCCCAAGCCATTACAAGCTTAATGAAGATGAGGAAGTGAGATGGTCCCCTAGTTGCCTATCACAGTAAATCCTATTAGAAGTGAGGAAGTTTTTAAGTTACTCTCAGAGTTAAATAGGTCCTAGATACTGATCATCCAGCATGAGCTGCAATACTTCCAATGAAATTTTATGTAAGTTTTTCTTCCACATTAATCACACTTTTAAGCTGATGCCATTTCCACAACAAGGTTAAAACACTTAATATCTCCAAAGTTATTCTACTTATGTACTTTTTCCACCACATTTATTTCTAGTAACAAAAGGTAACTCTTTATCCCGTATGACAAGTCTTTTATTTGGAAATGGAATGCATAAACAATGACTTGAACGGGAAAGTCTTGCTCATTTAAAGACTTAAAATATTCTAATTTTATATGCTTTATGACTATTTTATGGGATATTATGAGGTCATTTTCATCAGAAATGCAAGACAGAGGACCAATAAACTCACAGTATGTAAAGGTGGAAGAGTGATTTTTCAACAGCTATATAAAAAAATAAGTGATGAAACACCAGAAATATCCAAATATGGTGTTCTGGATTTTCAGAAGCTACTCTAGAATAATCAGTGACTTGGTTGTTTTGAAATGGCAAAAATGGGAACATGCTATATGCATTCTTTATATCAGGAAAAATTTTCACACACATTTAACTTATTATGAAATAGGAGCTACAAATTAGTTTGCTTAAAAGAAAATAGCTCATTCCAAACAAATTCAAAACAGGTACAAGATATACCAAATGCAACCCCAGTTTTGCATAGACTTATTTATGTGTGTTTGATGCTAAAATCAACAGTCCTCCTTAGTTACAATTAACAGCATAAAGAGACTTTAACATGAACAAGAGCTAAATATTCACTTCAAGACTCCTTTCCATTGCCAGGAGCATGTAAGGAGGACTTCAGTATAGGAGAGACATACTGACATTTCTTTTGCCCGTGACAAAAGAAATTAGACACATTTCTTAATTTTTTTGGGACCCAAATATTTATACGTTCAGACTTTTGCAGTATCAGAACTGGATAAAATCCACTTCATTAACCAGTTACAGACCATAGGAGTTGACCTGTGTTCTTCAAGGTTATTCAGTGAATATTTTCCATCAATTCAGGTTTAACAGCTTTGCACAAACAGCATGCAATTGAAGAAACTTAAGAATCGTTAGGCTTAGTTTGTAAACATACTGACCAAAGCAAAACTAGAATTGGAAAGGAGAATTCTGCCTTTTGGAATTGTTTTAATTACATTTTATTTGATGCTGAAAGGAATGCACTCTGTATTTCACTTACTGTTACTAAGAAACTTGCTTTTTAAAATCTAGAACCATGGTTTCTAGATATAGCTGATAGCTGTGAAGTTTCTATTTTGGTGTAATAATTCAACCGGATTATTTTACCAGTTTGAAAGAAATAGAGCAAATACTTCCCTTAATGAATTACATTTCCATGGAATATACAAAAGCATACCTGTTCTTCACCAGGATGGTTTTTTTTCCTCTGTATTAGGGTAGTTTGTTGAACCTGTATTGTATTTAAGCAAATTTATTCCACCTGAATGAGGCATGTTTCATCTTATAAACAGGATGGGGCAGGTAGGGAGAGGAAAAAAGACCAAGGAATTATTCCCTTTGAAACGTGACAGAATTGACCTAGTAGGTCACTGAGGTACCAAATTATGAAGAATTTAAGATGTGTTAAGAGACTTTCTTAGCACATAACAATGATTTGCATTATGTGAATAGCTGCTATGCAAGAAATCAGGTTTGTCAACAATGCAGAAGGATTTATGTAAACTTGGATACCTACCAAAGGAAATCATGTTACAGTTTTTTCCACACCTTCATTCAGTTTAAGACAACTAAAACCCTCTGCTGTGTTGTGGACCAAGAATGTGGCAGAATTTGAAGTTAACAACCCCATCTGTCTCATCCGTCTCATCATATATTTCCAACAATGTATTTTTTAAGTTATGAAGTCACAATTCCTAGAATTTTCATTATCTCCATCATCAAATGAGAATTATTTGTAATTAATCCAATATTATATCTTTTATTTTTGACAGCCTCTAGTTTGGCAATAATGCTTGGTTCTTTTGTAATGCATTGTCTCGTTTTTTCACTTTTCATAGCCTAGTGGTGTGGGCACCACAATTTCACTTAATGAATTGTCTTAAAAACATAGATTTGGATCTTAATTACCATGGTCAGGATGCTTAAGCTTTTACTGAAGAGAAGCTGAAATGCAGGAAGTTTATATAATGACATCTGGCAGACTTTGAACCTTGTGAGGACAAAAGAGGGTCTTGAAACAGGAGGATATCAAAACTAGATTTTGGCAATATAGAAGACGTATTGTCCATGTAGTTTTGTCATAAGCTTTAAAAATACTCTTATTAAATAAGTTTTTCCTTCCTTAAGACCAGATAATACACAAAGCAAGTAAAAGTCCAGGGGTCAGAATCTTCTTCAGTTCTTAGTTATTCTCTATGAGCTTTTTTTTTTGTCTTTTCTTCATAAGATTCTCCATACTCATTTACTCTGCTCTTATCCACGGGATAAAGCCTGGCAGAAAAAAACCAAATTATTAGTTACATTATAGTCTGCTATCTGAAGGAATTAAACAGCTCTATGATGGTTAATTTTAAAAGTGAATTTGTCATCATATTCTCAGTTTCATATTCTCTGCCCATTTGTGGCAAAACCCAAAAGTTTTAAAGATTAGCTACAGACATATCAGCTTCTTCACAAAATGACTTAACCAGTTGTCTCGTAACAGGACCTCTTAAGAGATGTATTAGCTCCCCTAAAGCTTGGCTGGAGTATTTCTCAAGCAATCCAGGATACCTCTCAAACTTGAAACCAGTGTCCAGCCCCTATTTGAGCTCCTAACTTCCAGGAAAATACCTCAGAAGGAGACTTATTTTACTACACTTACATATGATTATATAAACCCCAAACTGCATTTAGTATTCATAGAATCATAGAATCAGTTGGGTTGGAAAGGACCTTGGAGATCATCAAGTCCAACTCTCGATCCACTACCACCGTGGTTACTAGACCATGGCACTAAGTGCCACATCAATGATTAGTTAGATGTACACATCCATATATCCCAGTATAATGTGAACTTGTCTTAAAATTCTTGTTTGCTCCACATGTAAGTATTTATCCTTGGGAACAAGAAAACACTTTCTGTAGCTTCACTATGAACAATATTTCATGAGTATTGCATATCGCCTTCTTCCCCATCTGATTTTAGTTACTAAAGAATCTGAAACTCATTAGGTACTCAACTTACAAGAGAACCAGATAACTTGTGTTTGCAAACTAGATAAAGAGAAAAGCAGAGCAGGGAAGTCCCTCACCAGAAGACACCTTTTGCTACTGCCTTGCAGAGCAACTTGGAAAGCATGCCTCAGATACTGAGCATATGCAGACATGTGGCCACTCAGCAAGGGTTAGAAGCCCAGAACTCCTAAGTGGGTTTGTGAATACAAGTTTAAGAATTTCTCTCCTTCTCTCTGCTTCAGGTATTTATGTCTCAGGCTTTAGTTGTGGGGTATTTGTTTGGTTTTTTGGCAACTCGAAAATGTGAAACTATCTGTTGGGAGGGAAAAAGGGTAACTGACAAAAATTCTGAGTCCTGTGAGAAGAGGAACTTTTTGACTACTCTGTAGCATGTCCACAATTACTGTCATTTATGGGAAAATGCTTTTGTTCCTCTTATCTCAAGATCTTCTTTACAGAATCCCCTGCTCACCATTCCATTCACTAGGCATATACACAACTACCACTATCCAGACCTTACCATGCTATATATTACTATAGTATAAAAATTCTGCTTGAAGTCTACTCCAAACTGTAGTTTTTTATAGCAATAAGACTGCAACCATCTACAGCATTTCTAAAAACTCCAATGAATATTAAAGAAAGTCATACCATCTTTGGTAAAGATACACCAGGAACACAACATCATCTCTAAAGCATGCCAGCCTATGAGATGTTGGCATAGTGATGATAAAAGCAAATATATCATCAATAAAGGTGTTGAATGCCTACAAATAAAAGAAAAGCATACTTCAGTGGGCTGCGAAGAAAGGAAGTCATCAGTCACACAAAGCTACAGATTTCCTATGTTTTTCAGTAGGAACACAGACTACTTCCATATTTATAGCAACACTTAAAAGTTATGCTGAAAAATTAATGCAAACTTTAAATGGCTTTCTTTGAATGAAGACCATACTGCCTACTACAAACCATACTGTTATAATTATGAGTAAAAAAGAAGTAGGACTGTTTCAGGTAAATGAGAGTATTGTCATGGGAGGGGAAAAACATGGGGTTAATTTCCGTGAAATCTTAAAAAGAAACTGGAAAAAACCCCCCCACATTTGTTCATTTATTACTCAAATATCTTAAGATTTGCTAAATGTCACTTCACTTTCATTTTCTGTAGAAATGAAAAACATGTTAATTTATTGCTCCTAAGAACATTAATCATTGGAGAGATTTTAAAATATTTCCACTGATCTTCTGGAAGCAATCATGTCTTGAATAAGGGATGGATAATGTTCTGCACCATTTTCACTCAACTAGGCATACTATAGGTTCTGTTTCTGCAGCAATAATGAAAGGTAAATAAACAGAAGAGCAACTCCTCTGGATCTGGCTCTACCCTACAGGGAGGTTACAGAAATCAACTCTTAACAGTGCACCGGCTCTAATACTCATATGTTGCAATAAACCGTTTCAACTCACTAAAAACATCAGGAAACAAATCCAGCAAAGAATATTCACTGTTGGGTTAACAAATTCAGTCATTAACATGGCTTCTCCTTTAAGTATCAGCAAGCTGTACATTAATCCATACCATAAGAAGGGGGGAAGTGATGTATCTAAGCACAGAAGGACTCTTCAAACTGAGCTAATGTTTATATGATAGAACAAAACATCAGCAGCAAATGGGAGTGTTGGAGGGTTCTGATTAGTTACAACAGGAGAGCTCTTTCTGTCAGGTCAGAACAAATCCGTTAATCTGAAGTGATTGAAGAATATGGATGGCACTTCTCAAGTCTGTGCAGAGGTTTGTCATAGAACAAAAAAACCAGGCCTTGCAAGTTGGAAAAGACAGTTTTTCCAAGTCAATACCTAAGTGAGTGATCCTACAATGATAAAAGGAAGAAAAAGCTAAGTGCTCTATCCTTCAGGCACATAGCCACTGCAAGTGAATGCATCAAGGCAGCCCATCTAATAGTGTTTAGACTAGATAATTTTCTTTTGAGAATACCTCACTTGAAGGTACTTCTCACAAATATATAAAGGGCATAAACATAAAACCTACAGAAACTGGAAAGTCACAGTTCAAATTAAGGAAAAAAAACAACAAAGCTCTCTAAAACAATGATCACAGATGAGCCCTCAGACTCTTCTTTCCACCTGAAGTGCAGGAGAGAGCAAGCAATTTTAAATATCCATTAAGAAAAAGTAAGTTACTCTCTCCAAAGCCCAGTAAGTTAAACATAATTGAAAACACCATATACTTCTTCCTCCATACGTACGAGCCTTTGTTCTGGGCAGTCTATGGCATCTAAACAGGAACCTTAAATGCTCTGTAAGAAAAGGCTATTCAGCAAGGTTGTATTACTTTCAAAGCTTCTTGCTTGAATAACCTCCCTTCACTGTTTATTTAACTGCTAATGGCTCTGCTCAGTTACCATTTTTTGATGGTGAAGTGAAATTGTGAAATTATTTCACTAATACACCTTTTACTTCCTTTTTTTAAGAAACATGCTGATTTGCCTAGTCCATGCCTTAAACACTATGTTTATTGTTATTTTTTACTCTATTTCCACATCAAACACTGCTTAGTTGCTATTCTCCTACCAGCTATATTTCAATCTGTTTTCCTAGATGTACTCTAGTTTCTTAAAAACATTAAGACAGTAGAAAGTTGGGCTATTGCTGTAGGCTTACAGAAATACTAAAGCTTTGAAAGGTTTTTTAAATTTTTAGATTTTAGTTCTTTTGTCCCAAATAATCTGTTCAGAATTGGACACCATTTCTTCAGTGTTTTTTAACACTGTTTCTTTTAAAGTACTGATGTTCTGTAGAACTGTAATACATCAACACAAAGGAAGAATGAAAGCATTTATGAATGGAAGCAGAAGTAAAAAGGGCACAAGTTGATGGCATCTAGGTCTTGATGATCCCAGCACATCCAGCCAGGGTTTCTCAGGACACAATAATCAGGAAAAAAAGGACAGTACAAAAATCCTAATGTCTGAGACTGGTAGGAAACGATGGAGTCAAAACTAGTCAAAACTAAAGAACTGATGTTCTTTAGGGGTACAAGAACAAAACTAGCATATGGTTGCCAACTGAGGAAGAACGTAGGAGACATACGAACTCAACACGGGTGTCACTTGTTATCTATATCAGCACAAGGAACCCTGACTGGGATACTTGGATATAATCATCTTGATGTCTGAATACAATACAAACCATGAGGACACCTGTTATACACGTATCAAAGGGTTAGTAATTTGATTTCGTTTTGAAATAAACTCACCTTCTCCTTCTCCAAGGTCTGATATTAAGCTTTGTTGCAGCACTGCATCATTTCCTACCAGGGCAGACTAGGCAGGGGGGACACCACAGTGCAGCCCCTATTCCCCCCCATGGAACAACCCACCACACACCATTGCCCAGGAGCTCAGAATTACCACACCAGCACAGTGTGTATAACTTCAGTCTCTGGTAGCTCCTGGAACCTGCCAAAATAAGGTCTCTTAGCAGTCCTATCTGTTTCTTGAGAACTATTCCTTGTCACTATAATCTCTCTCTTCCTAAAATGATGCATTAAATTGAGACTGATTGATTTATCTACAGGACCAACATCTGCACCCATACAAGACAGGTGACAGTACAAAAAGCAGTATTATAATAAAAACCAGGATGCAAGTATTCTCATTATACGGAAGTCATTATGAAAACCAAAAATTTATTTTTTTTTAAGGAGAGTTGCAAACAAGTTTAGTTCTTAAACAAAAAAAGTACTGTCAAGCTACGTATTACTAAGATGTTTCTTACAGAAAATAATTTTCAAAATGACTGCACCAAACTTCAAACTAGAGCTTTACTTACTTTGTATGTGAAAGCCTTCCATGGCAAGTGTGCAACAGATTTCATCTAGAAATAAAAAATATCAATTTGTAATAAATTTGGAAGTCTGGAAGTCTAGAAGAAGAGACTAGAAAAGCAGACTTACATTACTTTTCAATCTTACCTTGTAGTTTACAAACAGTTGGGGCAGCATAAACAGGAATCCAAAAGCATACACTCCTGAAGATAAAATATGGAAAACAAACAAATGCACACAGATGTACATCACACAACTACACCTTCCCAATTAGCGATTTAAAGTAATTTTTTTCTAAAGAGAGAAGATGTATCTAATTCTTTTGTTCACTTGCGTTTACTCTTCTCCCTTTCTCAATCACTGTGATTATTTTGGAACCTACAGCCAAGTTATTGCTCTGTATTACACTGATCCAACTGACAGCAGTCAATTTTCCACTTCTGGGTCTTAGCTTCCATTTGAAGAAATAAGAATAGAAAAAAGAACAGAAGAAGGGACTCACCATTGACAAAACTGTTAATCAACCAGGAGTACCAGCTACAAACAAAGAAGACAGTCCAGTTATTTTTTCACTTCAGCCAAAATTATAACACATCCTCTACGTGACTGTATGCTGACTACACCAAGAAATGGCTATGTTGCAAATTACTTTACACAAGAACTAAATACCTCACATCTTCTTTTGATTAGGAGGGGCTCCAGAGAAGGTAGTTTAAGCAAAGGTTGCTTATCAGTCCATAGATGTCTGGAGAGATTTATCAACTGCTTTTATAATTTTTTAGACCATTCTAAGACTTCTGTATCCAAACTGACATCAGATAATACTGTGCACTGAACCCTGATTATATTAAAGCTTGCAAATGTATTCTAAAGACACTCTATTCTAAATACCAAAGAAACACTTAATATGGCACTGTAAGGACTTATCAAATTCAAACAACAAATATCATTCAGTGCAAACCATGATAGTAGGTACTTCAGAAAAAAAAAAGTAAGCACAAGGAATCTACATTTTTCCTTCCTTACATCTAATAACCCTCCCAGATGTTCAACAGAGCACAGTCTTAGCAAAGTAACAGTAGTGATACAGACAGTGTTTGAGTTCCATACCTTTGCTAGTGTTTGTAGAAACAGCTAATAAATGTGATGCTCAGGTTGCATCAATTAAAATTAAACTTGCACTGCTGTGTTAGTGAGACGTTAATAGCAGCAATACAGTTGTAGCAGCACTTCAATAATCCACACGCATTTAAAAAATGCATCGAAAAATGCCTCCAAGATTAAAGGATAATCCACTGTCAACATTACTTGTTCTGTCACATTTCCTTACAGATTTAACAATGGTAAGAACTCTACGATATGAATTGTTTTCATTTCCTTAAGCTGCAGCTCATAAAACACCTGGCACACAGTATTTTCCAGTACTGAATGAATTCATGAATTTTGCAAGAAAAGTAGGATTTTTAAATGCTGCATATTTGCTAGTTCATTACTAAGACAAAAGTCCTTTGAAAAAACTGCTTTTCTAACAGCCCAGAAACTGTCCCAGTTTCTAGTACAAGTGCTACGGCTCATGAACGCAGCAACAATAATTCTTCCTGATGTTATTTTAGCTACTGCTTGCTCGCTCCCATCCCTTCTGGGCCTAAAGACCATAAAAAAATATGTCTACATGGCTACCACCATGCTTGTGTTTGCAGATTTTTTCTGCAACAAAGTCTCACGGCTGCACACTGGCTTGCATCCCTCCAATACAAACCAGCTATTTTCACAGAATCACAGAATATGCCGAGTTGGAAGGGACCCAAGGATCATCAAGGCCAACTCCTGGCCCTGCACAGGACCATTCCCAAGAATCACACCATGTGCCTGAGAGTATCATCCTAATGCTTCTTGAAGTCTGTCAGGCTTGGTGCTGTGACCACTTCCCTGAAGAGCCTGTTCCAGCACCCAACCACCCTCTGGGTGAAGAAGAACCTTTTCCTATTCTCTTGGGTCCTGTCACTGGTCACCTCAGAGTGCCTGCCTCTCCTCTTCCCCTCATGAAGACGCTGAAGACTGCAATGAGGTCTCCCCTCAGTCTCCTCTTTTCCAGGCTGAACAGACCAAGTGACCTCAGCTGCTCCTTCTACGGCTTCCCCTCAAGGCCCTTCATCATCTTCATTGCCCTCCTTTGGACACACTCTATTTTGAGTGAAAATGGACAAGGATTTCACCTGTTCATGAAATATTGAGTCTCCAGCTCTTGCTGAAGCATTAATATGTTGCAGGAAATCCATAGATTTAAAGGAATAAAGAGGCATTTCTCAAAAATGCTTTTGCTTGCTTGCCATCCTAGCTATCTTGTTTAGGAACAGACAAGCCTCTTGGTCAGAGCAAATAATTTTGGGACAGTTTTTGCTTCTCTCTGTTAATGGACAAGTTCAACCACTGAGTTCATGTCATCTCTCCTGTCACCATATTGGTCCTCTGAACATCAATGGCAGCTTTCTTCCTCCTCTTCTGACTGACAGCTAACTCATGGATGCAAGTATTGAATTCTGTCCTACAGTAATATCAGATTACTTGTGAAATACAACAGTCTGTAGCCTTACAGGGTGTTAAAAAACCAGCCAGACTCTTCAGCTTTAGATATTACAGAACAAGGAAGCTTTCAGTTCCTGACTTATGAATTAAATAACCCATCATCTCCAATTCATTAATATAGAAAATATGTGAAATGTTTCAATTCCATATAAGATCATTTATAGAGTTATAGTACCTTTTGTATTTGACATTCAGCAAGGAATAACCTGCACCTCCAATACACAGTGGATAGAGCAAATATGACAAGTATTTCATAGCCTAATAGACAAGGAAAATAGTTTGTTAGTTCACATTTGATATACAGATTTTTAATGGCATTAACCAGAAGACAGCAACATAATTTTTTCCTCAAAATCTTTTTCCTATTCCCAAATGTCTGCTATTATTTCCACTATGCTTCCAGTTCTAGTGGTGGTAGTGAAAATTCCAATGCCCAATTCAGACAACCCTTAGAGCACAGGCACCAACAGGCAGCACGAAGATCAGGGTCTAAGAGTAGCTCCCTACTTAGCAACAATGTTGCCACCTATGCTTAATTCCTGTCAGAAATCAGGAAGCACGTGAACTATCCTTCAGTATAAATAACAAGTACAAATATCAACTTTCGAATTTTTGAATGAACCCTTTCAGATCTCTCTTCTGGTAGTCAATTGCAATTCTACTTCTCAGAACAATGTTTCAACCAGATTCAGCTAACAAAAGAACTCTTTTGCTGTTTCTTTTCATAAATTATCGGAATAAGTCTTCACTATCTGATCATCCACACAGTGACAACTATGAGAACATGAAAAATGCACTTGCAGCAAAAAAAGAGCAAAATAAGTCACATATATAGACTTCATAGAAGTCAAATGATTCCCTCTTACCTGGGCGTCATACTCCTCAGTTTTCTTTTCAGAGTCATTGTATGTACCAAACTGCAATACATATAAAAAGCATAATCAAGTCAGAACATGGGGGGAAAGCACTGGCTGTCCAACTCCCTAAACTCAAGATTTAAACTGCAAACTAATCTGCTTAGACATTAAGTAGGTAACAGTTCAAAGTTCTTATAAGCTTCTATGCAAGAGAGTTATACATCTGTGCTGTGCAGCCTTACAAGGTAGGCAAAAAGATTAATTTTTCCCTTCATATTTTACACCAAACTTCCAGGACTATTTTGCTTAGAAAAATGTTGTCAAGACAGCAGAATTCAGAAAGCAAAAGCATAGTGAAGGAGCTAAGATTTTGGCAGATATAGGAAGCCTTTATTAAAAAACCATGACCACGTAGAGGTCAGTTCCACATGTCCAGAAACTATGACTGCTTAAACACAGTTCCTTGAACACTGACAAAGGAACAACAAGAGCTCTCAGTTGCTCAAGGCACAGACTTAAAGCAGCACAAAATTCCAGTACTTGTTGTAAAGTAAACACTGAAGATTAGACAACTGTTTCTCCTACCAACAAGATAAACTTTCAGTGTAGATTGCAATTTCAAAAGATTACACTCACATTAAAAAACGTTAATTTGAATCCCTGCTGCCACTGCATGTTCTGCAGTTGCAGGACTTCATTTTTACCCAGAACAATCATCAGAGTGTGCTGTTCCCAGAACATGTCACATCTTCTATTAGTTCCACAATGGAGAAATTACACCTACAGCTTCATGAGAAAGATACTTTCATATTTCAAACCATGATGTCAGTTAAGAGTGCCTTTCCAACAAAGTGGCAGGAGCATGGTCCCACCTCAATTTAGCAGGACTGACAGAGAAGTTCTGAGGATTCTCACATCATTAATACAAATAGCTGCTTCTTCTACAGGGCTCAAAGAAAGTAATAAGTTTGAAAATGCTCATCCTGCTTTTGGATTAAGCCCTTCCTAAAGAGCAGATGTACACAGGAAACTTCAATGGGTTTTCTTTTTGAATCTTCATCTCACTAAAAGCCAAGTTGCATAGTAATGTGAAAACAGATGGATGACTCAAGAGTGTAATCATTAACAGGGCAATGTCTACTATACCTGAAATTTGGGTCTCAAGCCTTGCCACTTGATTGTCATCTTCAAGGCTTTCTTCACTTTCCAGACCTGTGATTAGCAAAAACAAAACATGCACGTAAAAGGTTATCCAAAGGAATGTCTTATGTAGGATCCAGATCAAGATTCCAGAGCACCTATTTCAAGCACCCATTGCAAAAAGCAGCCTGATTGCAGCCTTCTGCCTGTGTCTATACAAACCAAATGCCATGTCATCAGACAAGTACAACATTGTGAGCCTGGACTATTATGTCTCTGTACCAGATGATGAACTTTAAATGAAATAATGTAGTCCTTCCAGGATATCTGGATTGCAGTGCTCAGGTGGAGGTCAGATGCTCTCAGCACCAATAGGCACCTGAGGCATTTAGAGTTTGACCCTAACGCAAGCAAAGGTTTAGTTCATCTGAAAATTTACTCAGGTACTCATGAATTTCTGACGTATTTAGTTGGTTCTTTTAAATTATTTAGATTCCAAGGATCAAAATATAAGATACTCTATAAAAGAAGGAGCATATTTATAAGGGCATATATATATATATATTTATCCCTGAAACTTAGTTAAAATTTCAGACAGTTAAAGAACATTTGAAATATAAGACTAAATTGCTATATATGGGAACAAAACCACCAGAAAATCTGATACAGAAAACCTAAAACAGAGAAATACATCAGACTTTAAAATCTCAACTTACAGGAAAAAAAGGTTACAGTCAATGAAATGGTACTATTTAAGACACCATTGTTCATTACACAACAAACTGAAATTTAAGAATCACTTTCTGATTTTGCATCCAACAATTTAATCACTAGAAGTTCTGAACTGTTTTGCTTCCACAGGAATTATCTGCAACTATAGTAGATGTGTAGTCAAAAATTCCACAAGAGTCTTGAACTTATTTTTAAATGCTGAGAAGTAAACAGACCTACAAGCAATGCTAGGTAGAGAAATCTCATCTTCCCATTACTGCTGACTTTGTGCTTTATTACACATAAATCAGGCTTCTAAGCAGTACTTGCAACCCAGTGACTGGATGTGGTCTTCTGGAATAATGAACACAACCAGCAGTCTCCCCATTTTCCTCCTACCCCAGTCACCTCAGTTCGGGCACACTGTTTGACAGCACAAAGCCTGCTCTTTGACAATGTTTCCGTGAAGGCTTGTTGACATGGTTATACTTGCCTGGCCAGGAGTGATGCCTATCAGATGATGTGATAGGAGGAACCTCAGCATTGCTATATGTTTGGTTTCTACAATATCATCTGGACCATCTCAGAAAAAACTGATACTTCCAGTTGATTTATTTGATCAAGGGACACAATCTCCTCTGCCACTGAAAGCCAGTTAAATAATGATGCAAACACAGCATGGTACAGCAGAATTTTCCAGTAACTAGTTTAGCATTCTTTTTCTACAATAAACTGTGGATTTTGCTGCAAACACTTGTATTTGGTTCTAAAGCTTTAAGAACTCACCTCAATCAGTGCACCAATGCCTGCTGGGATCAGTACCAATAAACTTGTTTGTTCATCCAAAAGGAAAAGAAATATTACCACAGTACTAAAGCACCGCCAAAGCACTAGACAGAAAAAATAAAAACAAAAGGCTTATTAATATTTAAATTAACAGCTGAGATGACAGAAGACTCCTGGCCTATTTAATGTAATATTGTCTTACACAGTGTAAGCATGAACTCCTGTATACATCTTGATATATCTAGCAGCCCTAGAAACAGGCAGTGAACTCCAGGCAAATAGGGAACAAAAACATTTTATGCAGGCCTTATCACAAAAGATGAAAGAAAATTGGAACATTTAAGGAAGACTTCCGTACTGCAGCAATTCAGCAATGTATCACTACTATTATGAACTATATTCATGATTCTTGTTTCCAGGAAGCTGAAAGGCTGTGAGGTAATGTAATGTTAGTCTCTGAAACTCACACAACTAAATTAATGTTTGTAAATGTTATGTAATACATTTTATATACTGTTAAATAGATCTATTTTATGTATTTCGTTTACTTATTTATATTTAAGTTTATTTTTCAGGTTTTGCAAAACCTTGGATGCTTGTAAGTGATTCCCAACTAATTCTTACATTGAATATCCATCCCCCCAAACAGGGAAAAAAGGAAAAAATAGGTACAACACACTCAGACATCAACAATTACACTGTACCACTCCACACCAACTGCCTGTCAAACTTCTCCCTTAGGGTAAGAAGGAGGCACAGGCAGAAAGGTGACTAAGGCCTGCAAAAGAGAGGATGGAACTATCAGTATCTGAAGACTGATACTTTAACAGTAAAAACCCCTTAGTTGCTCTTTTCAATTTGACTTTACTGACTTCTGAAACTGAAAATTGACACAATTCTGAAATTCCATGGACCATTTTGAATTTTTACTAACCTTTTGGCATACACACACCAACAGCAGTATAACTGCTTTAAAGAAAACCAAATGCACTCTAATAAAAATGATAGACATGGGAAAAACATATTGCTATTTATTGTAATTTAGAATGCCTTTTTTTCCCTGGTATTGATATTCCTCACATGTCCTAATCCATCTGTAAACATGCTAGAATTAGGGATAGTCTCAGAGGTCAAGTGACTCCAGGTTTATCGTTTTGGTTTATAATCAAAAATGGAAAAAATCTGTTAGAAAAACCTTCATCTATTTCTAGGAAGGCATGGCAGGATGTCAGATAACTATGTTCCCTCATCTTTTCTATATACAAGACAATTCAACCCTCCCACGCTCTCCCACTCCCCACGTCCCAGGAGTCTCTATTGCTCCTGTTTACATCAAAGCCCAAATCAAACAAGAGCATTACACAACAGCACTTTCCACCCCCAAATATTTTGGAACCTGGGACTTGCAGCATTACCCATGATAGCACACTCTCTCCACCCACAGACCTTTTTCTGGTCCTCATGCTTTTTTCAAAGTACTCTTCTGTTCCTTCAGCGAGGAAAATACGGTAATTGACTTAGTATTAAATTCCAGTTGCAAGACAGTCAAACCCAGAAGTGACATGAGTGCTTAAAAGCAACTAATACTGAAGCTAATGAAGTTAGAACCATTTAACTCTATAGACTGTTAGCCATCTTTTTTCATACACAAAACCATCTCATTTTGCTATCTTGGTGAATCTACAAAGTGTCAACTTAGGCTAAGACTGAAAACACACAGCATATATTACACAGCATATTGCACATCATTTTGCATTCTGGTCCATACCTGCTTTTGTAGACATCCCAATCATGCTCCTCTTTTTCTTCCAAAAACTTATGTCATTTTTGAATGCAAGGAAATCAAACAGAAGCTGCAAATAGCAAGAAACATACTCATTTACTTGAAACATGCACTAATTAGAGACTGCCAGTTGAACTGCTAGAAATGCATTTAAAATGGAATTCAAGAAAAACCTGTTTTAGAAGCTTCAGAAATTAAAATTAAGTATCACAAATAAAAGCTAAAAAGAAAAGCTGGTTTAGGAGCCCAGGCTCTAAAAGCAGTGCAAAATGACAGGATGAATTTCAAATACTGCTTCTGTGCAGCTGCACAAATCAGCATTCTGTAAAGAAAGTCAGTGACCCAATACAGGGTAACACATCATAGAGGGTGAAGAACGAGGACCCTGATGAATTGTGTACCTCGAGAGACCAGGGAAAGGCTCACTAAATTAGGTTCAAAGTGCTCTGTATTGGATTCATAGTCACTTCAGGTCTGGATAATACCAAAGCTCTTTTAAAAAAAATCCTACAATACAGCAAGTCAGGTTTCTTCTCTATTTTGTCACTAAGCTGACCTAAACTTCCAGGATATTTTGGAATTCGTAGCAAGTTGGTTGTTTTTTAATGCAGTATTTTCATTTAATACATTTTTCAGTATTTCCTTTAAATATTCAGTGTCTTAAAAAACCAGCACAGATTCAAAAACTTCTTGGGTCAGAGAATTTTGATGAGAAAGTTTTGGGGGGTTATTTTGTGTGTTCCCCCCCCCCCCTTGTTTTTTTTGTTTGTTTGTTTGTTTTTGGCTTTGGGGTTTTTCTTGTGTTTCAGTTTGGTTTTTTGCTTTTGTTTTTTTTTTGTTTGTTTGTTTGGGATTTTGTTTGTTTGTTTGTTTTAATTTGGGCAACCGAGGCATGGAAGTAAACAGTACCAGAAAAGCCTATCCCAGTCTACAGGTATCTTACAACCTGACAAACAGAACGGAAAAAATAAATTAATATGCATGGGAAACCTAATGCTTTCCAATCAAATTAACTGTATGCAATGTAAGTAAAAAGAAACATAGCAAACATTCTCAGCAAGTTCTTAACTTTCCCAAAGTAATTGTGTTGAGTGTAATTGTAGACTACAAAAATGTTCACAGTAGAACAACCAAGTCTAAAAAAAATTGTTCATTAAAACAAAGATTCAGATTTAAACCAAGACACACACAATGTATGTGTGACATACACAATAACAAATAGCCATGACTGGACACCTGTGCTCTGCACTTTACAGCAACATTTTTGGAACAATTTATATCAGCTGATCTAAATTTCTCCAGGGATTAGAAGTCAGAGATTCAAACTCTACTATCGGTGCTGCAGCTATGCCATTGCAGTGGTAAACCTTGTGACATGTCAACAAAATTTGAACCAATGTTGACAGGCATATTAAATTTAGGGGCTTTGGTTCAACTACAGAATAAAAAAAAAGTGATTATGAAGTTTATGTTTTATATTTCATCAAGATTGTTAGTTTTTATGTAATTTATGTAATTTTATGTAATTATCCCAAATTTCTGTCTTATTTAGGATTTTTATAGCTGACTTGTACCAGAAAACACTTCCACTGCTCTACTGAAATTACTGTTTCCAAGACCAATTCTTAATAAACAACTGAAATTCAGACACCTGACTTTTTTTTTTTTTAAATATTATGTAGTTCCTAAAAATTAAAGCTACTTACATGGAATGCTGCTACGAAGAATGTCAGAGCCAGAAAGTAAAGGTTAGTATCAACAAAAATTCCTTTTACTTCATCTGCATCCTTTTCTGAAAACCCTAAGAAAAAGAACAAATCATTATGCAAGAAGTATCAGACAGTTCATTGCTGTTATGCTAGAATATGAAAGGAATCTTATGTCACCTGCACAAGTTTCATTAAGGAATCATAAATCCAAAACATGACAGAAACTTTATTGGTAAAACCCAAGTCTACCTATATTTTGACAAGTTTTTGGCTTGCCTTAAACTAAACCCATTAGTTACAAGCCTTTAACTTGTGTAATTACAATGTGTTTTGTAACATGTCTTTAAAATGTTGTGTGATTACAGACTAAACTGAACATCTGATAGACAAATGCCAACACAGAGGAAATCATTCTGGCCTAAGTTGGAAGAAAAAAGGTTATTCAAATTGGCCTCTGAACTTTTTTTTGATACACAAGAAGAGTTAGCTTCACATCAAAAGCCGAAAAGTCAGAAAAGGAATATACTGTAAAGGACAACAAAGGTCAGTGAGAAACACAGTTGTAGATGCAACGGTGTGATTCAAGTCTACAGTTCTCAGAAAATACACAAGGCTGTGTTTATGACACTGGTGCTAATTCTGACTTTGGAGAGTTCAGCACCAATTTACTTCACCATCACAGTAAGAAGAGTGTACTCATTTTCAAGTGATTTTGGAGTTTTGCTACTAACCTAAGGTGATCTTTCAAAAATTTTTTCCAAAGGGAAGATTTCAAACCTTATGATTCACTATCTATAAACTTACAGAGAACAAGCAGCATCTTAGGCAAGCTTTTTTTCCAGGCAGAGGAAGCACTCTTAGGATAGGTCTTGCTATACATGTTCATCACAAGACAACCAAGATATGGAACATGAAAATTTCAATTATGCCATTCTGAGGGGGCTCACAAAAAAATCATGGAGAAGTGATGGTGGCCAAATACCCTATACAAACTCTGAGCAAGCAGTTACTTGATTCTTTCAAGACAGTTATTTTTAGAGGACATACTTGCAGCTTCAATATATATTAGCCTGAGCTAAGGAGAAGCAGTTGGATTCTACTTGGGATGACTTTATTCCTTACTCGCCCTCTCTTCCCCAATAAAACATGAGAAATGCTTAGACTGCAAAAGAAATGGAGAAAGTCTAGGCTCTCAGTTAAGTTACACTGTACACAGGTTCTGTGTCTTACACCACTACATTCTGAAACCAGTGCTGAACCAGAGCAGATTATGTTTTCCCAGCGGAATCAACGTTTTAAGTGTTAAGTTGTCCATCGTAAAATATTAGCTCAGAGATGACAGTGAATAACCAAACCCTCTTGCCCTGACTAAATTTTGGTGAACAAAAAAACAACACTGAGTAGTATGAAAGCAGCATTATGTCTGTTGGGAAACTAGTAGAATACTGCATTTATCTGTATTGGGGAAAAAAAGATAAACTTGGAAGAATATAAAAAACATTACAATAATACAGCACAGAAGCTTCAAAGTTCAAATTGCTGTCTGAAGAGCTCCAAAAAAGAGGATCAGAAAGAATCCTACTCTCATAGATCAACACCAGTTCAGTTAAAATGTAGCTCCTTAGAGAAGCATAAAGAAGCCAACTACAGTCTTGTAACAGAAAACTAAGTCAGCAAATATAACCCTGAAAATTAGATGTGGATTTTTTTAAGTGATGATTGGACTCACAAAGGTGTGCATCAGTGAAACAAGCAAAGACAGTAAATGTTTAGCTTGGCTATACCATCACCAACGGAGCACATGAACTTCAGAGTGAAAGTGTATACATTCCCCATTACATTTAAGCGAAACATAGAATTTAAGTTTCATGCATGTAAAGCCTCTAGTTTATCAGAATTACCTTATAAATATGTAACTGAGCCAAAGCGAGAGGTCAGACAGTTTTGGTATCAGAATAGTATGATCAGAACCTAGATGACTCCTTCTTCATGCCAAGCTTGAACTCAGAGACTTTGCTGTGCCTGACTGTATTTCACTGTAGATATATGGCTACAGTGACCCGCTGTATATAACTCATATCAAAGCTTATGTACCACTGACCCAGCTTTTCTGTTCCACGGATGATAGGAGATACCAGTGTGAAAATTCTCCTCTTGATTATGTCCTCTTATGCTTTGACAGAGTACTATCCAAATAAATTTCCTTTTAAAAATGGCTGATTTACCTCTGTATTCTTGTTTCCTACCACATGTCAACATATATTTTCATCTTTAACTTAAAGTGAAACAATGCAAGATTTGTAGCATGAGAAAAAAAAGGGTCATCTGTGTACTTAAAAGAAACAAATTGAGGGGATAGTTGTGTTTTTTTGGCCTAAAGACATTAAAAATAAACATACCAATGGCCTAAAGACATTAAAAATAAACATACCAAATTGCTGGAGGGAGTACACAGCATCCTGCATGTGGATCCAAAATCGGAGTTTTCCAAGAGATATTTTGTCATATGACACTGTAAGAGGTAGCTCTGTTGTTGAACGATTTATAACCTGCATTTCAAAAAGATATAGTTTCATTTTTAATAGAAGAAAAATGGCAACGATTAATTCCATTCTTTCTTTTTATATAAAGAAAGCGATTGTATCATTCTATAATTTAATCACACAATTTTAGGAAGTCTGTTTTTTGAAAGGGAATAAGATCTTAGACTTCTATACCATGCTGGAAGTCTTAGGGGTTTTTTCCAAGAAATGTTAAATTACCAATTTGTTCTGTTCAAGTTCTTATATCAACCTCACTGTTCCTGTATACAAATGCCTCTGAGATGGCAGCATAAAGTGGGAAAAGCATACTTGAGATAATTCTTTTGACAGTACTTCTCTGAATGTAAATGCTAAGATTACCTATACTAGAATATTTAAAAAAACCAAACCCCAAAAAATTGCCACAGTCAGAACTTTAGCAAATTGAGGCTGGTTTTGAAAGAAACTGAAAAGGTAGGGAAGCAAGATGATGCTACTAGCTCAGACTAGTGAAAACGCCACAGCTAAAGCTAAGCAAGATACTTTGCGATCTGGGGTGTCACAGAAAACTTCTTCTTGCCCCAAAAGAAACAAATTTCAGCTAATTCTATTGTATCATTTACACTTCAGTTAGATGAGAACTACTTGGGGCCCCTTTAAGATGAGGAAAAAAACGTCCTAAATTGCCTCAGCTCCTTCTGCATGATAGTTGTCCATCTCTCAAACTTCCTCTCAGATGTCAGAATTCTCTGCAGCTACTTCAGTACAAGTTTAGGTAGTATGTTTTACATTTCCAGGGATAGCTCAGGAACTCTGCAACAGTTAAAGATCTATTGCTCCAGGCTCCTAATTACTCCCAATCATGATTCCCATCTCAGTCCTGCTACTCTACACTGTATCTGTTTCTACAGTAATTAGTTATCTGACACTTAGCCAAGATGAATGGGCTTCTTCTGATTCTTGTGACACAGAACATGGTTTTAGCCTCCCCATGTATCAGTCAGGTGTGAACTGGAGTTACATTCACTCTCCCATTCACTGTTTCCTTCAGTGAGTACAAATGAATCTCAATCTCACCACCATCCCAAGACCCTGGAAGCTTTTCAGACTGTGGCAGAACATGCAGGTGTACTAGAGATACAAAGGGAAGCTGAGAAAGTTTTATGAATACAGCAGGGAGAAAAGCTTGAGAAACTAGAACAGTGCCAGGAATCTCTGAACTGAATAGAACAAAGGAAAAACAACTGGGTGATACCAATGTGGATAGAACTGACTGTAAGGAATGCTGCCAAGATTCTACAGCCGTTTACCAAAAACTATATAAACATCTGCTAGGCTGCTTTTCCTTTTTAAAGGATTCCTGTAATCTATCTACTCTCCTTCCAACTTGTCAGTCTATCCATGATAGCACTAACATTTTTGGGAGAAAAGAAATTTTATCTGTGGAGGACAGACAGGAAATAAAAATTTTACAAGTGCCTGTAAATTTTACAAGGCAGCATGCAGCAAGTGTACCTCAAACAAAGAACTACTAAGAAGTTAGGGGTAGCATAGGGAGAAAATCGGATTGCAATACAAGACAGACAGGAATTCTCCAACAACAAAAGTAAATTAAATGGAGATAGAAGGATTAGAAGAACGAACCCTTTTTCACTGAGCAATTAAAAGTCCGCATGTGCTGCCCCACAACCTTGATGTGAGTGTGATGGTTACTAAGCCTTTGAAAGCTTGAAGTTACCAAACCTCTGCAATACAACCTGCTCTTGTAGTACAGCGTCAGAACATCACACATTACTTCTAGCACTCTACTTAATCAATATGACAAAACAGCATGTAAGCAGTATGAATTTAAATTCTGCGCAATCCCCAAAACGCCAGCACTGCCAAGCACGTTTAAAAACATGAGGAACACACCACCTCTGGACTGCAGTACTTACCACAGAAGACGTACATCTTGATCAAAATAATAGTCAGTTCACAGTCTACACAGCCTAGCACAAGCAGGGAAAATGCATCTTCAGCTCCATGACTTTAGATCTGGCACAGCAAACAGACAGCATCTGTTCCTCTATTTACAGCCAAACATTAACCTGGCTCCACAAAAGCTGTACCACCTTTTTCCCTTATTCTTTCCTGCTCTTCCCTTACCCCTCATTATCTCAGAGTATATTTACTACAAGATGACTCTTTCTGCAGTGCTTGAGAGCAGTGTGGCCAGTCACTACTGAGGTGTCACATGAGTCAGTGCTGGAGGGGAAGTCTGCTAGTTTTAATGGAGTGTCTTTGTAGCACTTCTCAGGATCTTCAATGACTTCAAGGCAGTGAGTTACAACAGCATTAACTGTAACTTGATGACAACTGCAGGACTGTCATTAGTAACACGAGAATGTGAATTTGTTTGTAAACAGGGTACATGACTTGATCAGTGAGAAGTTCGTATGAATGTATATTGAACTGAATGATCTGTGATAAAAAAACTTAAAACAAAGGACAAAACCACTAATAAAGACATTGCAAAAGTATACCCAAGGAAATATTGGACAAAACTATCTGCTATCAAGACTTGTAACAAATGCTCAGGACTTTATTCTGTTGAACAACCTTGAGGTGGAAGGGATACAAGTTCTTAAAGATTCTCCCCAACACTAAGTAGCAAAATTCTTTGAGCTAAAGTTAATGAATTGGAGAGAATTTAGAAGGTCTATGGAAAGTTTACAGCTACTAAGGCTTTCATGTAGAAGATGAAGTATTCAAACATACTCATTTAACAATTTTGAGACACTCCCCAAGATGGTTGGTCCCAGTAACTCCTAATTACCAAATTCCAATTGGTACAACTGAAAAGAACTGCAAGGCTTAACAAAGAGCTGCTAAGATGAACATGTTTTAGATACAGGAGACTGCCATGTGTAACTTGCAGCAAAGGAACTGCATAATTTCCTACAAGAGAAGATTTGGGCAAAAACCGAATACAGAAAATTCTATTTAAATTTATAAAAAACTCTTTCTACTTTTTTTTTACTTCTGGAGTGACTGAACACTAAAACAAGTTGCCCAGAGAGGCTATGGCATCTCCATACTTGGATATAACCAAAACTCAGCTGGAGAAGGTCCTGAGCAACTCACTCTATATGATCCTACTCTGAGCTGGGTCACTGTACTGGCAATCTCCAGAAATCTCATACAATTTTATCCTTCTGTAATTCCATTGATTAATGTGAGAGCACAGAATCATTGGATGTACTGCAACATCAAGCTTTCAGGTGCTCAAGTTGCTCTAACATGACAGAGAGCAGTACCAGAAAATTTAACCACAAGTGAATTTTGTGGAGATAAGAGAATGAGTAGCTACTGACTTGTGTCCTTGTAACTCCACTATCAGTTGTAGATATGTGAATATGTTTATTTCCTAGAAGATATCAGAAGCCACTCTGGGATGCTAACACAACTTCTTCAGGTTAGGGAGTCAAACTACTCATGAGACTTCTCCTGCCACAGCTACAGTGATGTCCTCCATATCACCCCAAAGACAGAAACAATGGAATCCAAATATCTTTTGGTGGAATAGAAGACAGTGCTTGGCAGATAATTCTGCCAGAAGGGAATCTCAAACCCGGATCCGGCTTCTGCAGTACCACAGTTGATCACATTAAGTTAAACTGTCATTGAGTTCTTTTGTGCATTTATACTTTTTCATTACAGCAAACAACCAATGAAAAAAATCTTAATTAAAACAACAGTGAAGATTACTGTTAAAACTGTTAAATGTAATTAAAGATATTCTATTACTCACCATCAAATCTTTCACTCTGTTGCTTAGCTGATCAATAAATAATATTGGAAGGTAATGCACTGTCTTCCCCAACTGAACCCTAGGATGTTTAAACATGGATTTTATGACTGCAGTGATCTAAAAAGCAAACTACTTTTATTCAAATTAGCACTCATTCATCACTTTCAGATCTACTCATGTAGATATTTCCCACCATCTTTTCAGGCACATTTTCTTTTAACATATAGCAAGAAATTAGCCACTGGCCTAGAATCTTTCACTGAAAGATATTTGCATTAAAAAGTTTTGTTTCTTTTTACTCTTCTGTAGAAAGACAGAATAAGCAAATAAAAAGACAAATGAAATTGGTTGTGATGATGCTGAAGCTTTTGCATGATCGGGGTAGAGGAAATCTACAACTCCATGGAAGAGAAACATGCTGGAGTCTACTACCATATATTTGTATCCTTTGTCTCAAGTATCCTGCTCGTATTGCAACAATAACAACTCTCCACCATCTTCCCCACTCCTCTGCACCTGGCAGGTCATCTATCAGGTCAGCAGCATCATATGCTCTAGCATGAGGGCTGGTGTGCACACAAGGAGGCCAAATACTACCTCAGAGAGCGCCCAAGGAGCAGAAATCTCCCCTGCCATCTCTTCCACAGAAGGTCTCATTTGGATTGCTCTATCAGCTCACCAACGTGCATGAATCCAATAGAAACCACCCAACCTTCGAGCCCTCTATCAAGCTGATTAAAGCTATTTAGCAAATTATAACCTATATGCAATTGCTTTGTCAGTATCTTAGAAAAGTATTTAGCCCAGTGCTCTAAGAGAGACAAATTCTTAAGGTCTTCACTAGAAAAGGAGTTATCTGCACTGTGATGTTCTCAGTAAAACTCTATGGAACTAGTCTAAAAGAGCTTTGTAAAGCCTTGAAAGCTGAATTTTAGTTGTTGACAAAAGAAAGAAGTCTCTGTGCATCCTAAGAAAGACTGCATACTAAATATACAAAGTGCAACAGTAACACAGAGGAGTACTAAACTGAGGCTCAGAAATATTGCTTGGTTGTTTAACCAAAGTGGTTTAGACTTCTAAGTAATAACTACGATTAAAGCTATTGCTAGTGGAATTGCAGCAGGTTATTTCATATCCAAACTATTTCCTCTACAATATAATGACAAAACAGCACTGATGCAAATCTAAACATGACCAGAAAAACATCCTCGTTCATCAAACCCAGTTTAACAACCTCTTCTTGTTATGTGCCTATCCTATGAGTTACTAAGTTTTTCTCTTCTGGCTGGAAAGCTATCCCAGAACCCCAGTTGCTTAATCAGTCTGCTGATTAAGCAACTAATTCTGGATTTAACAGGATACTTGTAGAGAAAGGCATCATCATATAACAGCACAAGCCAATACAGCACTACTTATATGGTTGACACTGGAAGTGATTTAAGCAAGCTGTGAACAGAAGCTGCTGTCTGCAGCTTCTGCAGCCACTTTTTAGTGGCCTAAAACCCTATCTCTGCTTTTTAGTGCTTTTCTTGAGAAAAATGACATAATGCAGGAATACATGCTGTCAAAGTAAAACAAAGCCAATCATAAACGCAGAAACAAAGATACCATAGGAGACCACCTGTGCCTGTTTTCAGCACTTGGGGTTTGTACAAGTAACTCGCAGAAGAAGGATAACTGGAAAGGGTCTAGGGACAGTAACTGCTCTAAAGGCTAGAAGAACAACTGGAGAACAAAGGCAGAAGCTGGAGAAGTCTGCTGGAGCATTTTACTTGTGTCTGCTTGTCCTACCATGATAACTCCTTACAAATAAAGTATTCTAAACTCTGACCTGCCCAGGAGCAAGGTATCTCCAATCAGGTTTTCTAGTACACAATAACTTAGTAATTTCTCTCTACGGAAAAGCATTCAGAGCACCTATTCTTGTCTCCTAAGTGCCCATTTAAACATAAAATTACTAACAGTGGCCAGGGAGGATTTTTGAAGAAATGTGCCATAAGTTTATAATAGCAAATCTATAAAAATGAAGTCATCAACTTACATTTTCATGTAACGGTGAACATCAGCAGGGAGGGATGATCCATCAAACACAAAATCTTCCACCATGACATTTAAGGTTAATCTTGACCTCCAGTGAGAGATAGGTTCATCCAGAGCATTTGTGTGCTTTTCCGCTTCGATTTGCTTTAAAAGAAGAATAAAAATACATGCTGCTGAACAACACAAAATTTTGAATGGGATAATAATGTAACTCACAGACTCTATGGAGTCATTAACTAAATCACAAAAAAAAAAAAGCCCATGAAGAAACACTTCACCTTAATTCTGACCAGATCAAGTATTTTGCTCAAATGCAACAGAGTAGATTGTAAAGGCCCACCATAATCTGACACTGAAAAAGTGGAGTGCCCAATCACAGCCTTGTTCATCAAGAATGAATATTCACCTAATTAATCTTCATACCTTAGGAATGTGTATACTAGTAGGAAAAACTCACTTTGAAAACAGGACTGTACAGTAATTAGATGATATTTCAAAACAGTCAAAAGGATGTGGATGATTAACCAAACAGCATATCTGTTTGTTTTCATATGTTATTCTGCTATTTTACAACAGCAAAGCATATTATTTCACACAAATTCAATTCACTATAGAAAGCAGCACCATGCTGTCACAGAGAATGGATTCTACCATTCTATTACAGAGCAATATTTCTACCAAAAGCAATGAATTTTTTAAGTAATTAATGTTAACTAGGGCAGTGTTTTAATAGCAGTGTTAAAGAAAGAGCTCTGCCTCTGCTCTGGGGAGTGGTCTACTGTTGGCACACGATAATCAAGGAGTTTTGATTTTTTTTTCCTCCACGATATCATTTTTAGTTTAAAGATGCAAGCACATCACATACTAACACTACAAGTGTCTATAAAAGAAATCACTTTTTTTGCAGTTTTTCTGTTGTAGATGGAAGAGCTACCTACCTGTGTGTCTGATTCTCCAGTGAGCAAATTAATCTCTTCTGGTTTGGGGACCATGTATGTGGTCAGAGGGCTTACTATATGCACCTGCTTACCATCATGCCAAGGCAAAATGCCAGCATGATGAAGAAATATATATGCATATAATGTGCCATTATTTCGCGTTTTCTTTGGTACAGAGACATTCACTGTCCTAAAACACAAAATAAATACATTATGAGATGTACATGCTAAAATATTTAGCTACTACTAAACATTTGGGTTGGTTGGAACACAACAATTACTTCTAGCTAGTATGTCCTAATGATGCATGCCTGGACAGGATAATTTTTTATGCTCCAGTACATATTACAATATAAACATTTCCAAAGTTTTACTATTACCTTAAGATAGTTTAATCTTTGTCCATTTCATACTTTACTGCTCTAGCTAACACAGGACTGCATCAATTCTTTTGTTGCTTTCCCCTACTGCTATGTCATAGGGCCAAAATTATGACAACACTCACAAAAAACAGCCTTCCATGTGCTGAATACGTACCACAGATTGTATACACAATACAAAATTCAATAAGAAAATCACAAAGTTTTGCCATACACTTTGCATTAATAAAATATCTTCTCGGCTACGGTATGCCAAGCACAGAACTCTAAACTGGAGCCCCAAACCATGAAGTCACTCCCCCTATTTTAGCCAAGAAATCATTCTACTTGCAACCTTGCATAATGCCTCCTCTGTTCCTGTACTCTGAGACACAGGTAAGATGCCTCTGCATTTTTAAAATAAGGCATTTTTCTGGTTTACTGAAATAAGTTGTGTAGATCTTTTTTATGCGTTATGTGGGGTATTTGGTAACTAGTATTTGGGAATTTGCATTTGGTATTTTGGATATTTTGGTATTTTGGATATCAATTTGGGAGTTCGGACTCATTGGTTTATTTGCTTTTGGAACCGGTATTTGGTTTATTTTGTATTGCGGGTTCTTCAGGTTCCAAAGACGGAATTGTGAAGAAATCACCTTTGGGTTGTATTTTAAAACACTGGAGAGAAATGGGACAGACCTCTGGAGGAAGAGCTAAAATTGCGGTCCTGGGTGGCTGCAGGCAGAAGCATTGCTTGCTGCTGAGCTGGAAAAGAGGCTACAAGCAGAGGCATTGCTTGTTGCCGAGGATGATCATATCCAAAAGCTTCAGGTGGAGCTTTGGAATGCGCATGAAAGAATCTTACAGGAAGATCTCCAGGCTGTAGAACCTGTAACGTTCTCTGAAACATGGTCTTGTAACTAAAACTTACTGTGTCCACTGGAGGAGCTGAGAGACTACTGTCTCAAAGCAAGTCTGTTCTTCTGACAAAGAGCAAAACGTAATGTTTGCATTGACATCTGATGACGACAAAGTAGCGTGTCGACCCTTAATTAAAGCTGAAACCTCAAATGACTGCCACAGTCAGCAAATGGCTACTAAAACAGTGCCACGTACAGCTACCAAGGTATCAAAGTCTGGCCATCTATCGGGTGAGATTGAAATCCAGTCAATATTAATGCAGTGGGATGCTGAGAAGCTGGATCCACTTCCCAGATGGCAGCCAATCACTGGAGTAAACTGAGCAAGTGTTATCTGTGTAACTGATAAGGCTAAATCATGGCTCCAGGGTAAGAGGCAGAAGCCTGATAAAAACCCTAGAAGAAACCCAGCAAAAGCAGCAGCGGCTTGTTGAATTTTTACAAGCAGTCTCACTCCCTCCAAACATAATATTAATTGGAGGGGATCCCCTTGAAAAGATGGGGCAAGCAAGAATAGCAGTGCAGCAAGCACTTTATGAAACAGAAGCTAAAACTCCACCTGAGAGATACCAAGTTCACACAGTCAAACTTCTTTCACTAAGGGGTAACTTGTCGGGGAAGTCTGTGTTGTTTTTTTTTTCTAGGAATGCCAGCATCCCCCCCCATTGAAGATCAAAGGAACCAGTTCACACTGGGGAAACTACCAGGGGAGTTACAGGCAAAGATGTGATAACCATTTTTCCCTTAGGATCTGTCACCTTTGTGAATCTCAGCATTTCAAACTCAAGTTACTGCTTTAGTAGTATTATACCAGCCTTCCTTTTAATAATCGATCTGTATTGGGCCAAATTTTCACATATCTTTTTATAGGAAACTGCCAACAGATGAGATAGAGCTGTGTGAAACCTACGAAACTTTTAATTGCCCCATAGTTGGTTGTATTATCAGTTTATTAATTCTTGTGATTTGTTTGTGTTTGTGAAGCCTAACTTTGCTTCATGCATATTTCTGTCCATGTAACCACCAGTTAGGATTTTTGCTTCAGAATTAAACAATGAACTCTGACACCTCAGATTCTACTAGTTCAGATACTTACCTTTCAAATTTGGACTCAATATCAAAATCCTCCACATTCAAAACGAGATCTATATTACTCTCAGCACCAATGCTTGACCTTGTGCATGAAGAAATCAGAGTATGGAAATATTAAATCCATGCATTGTTATGCCTAAAGTACAGGTCTGTATTTTGGCTTCACTAATTCCCCAGTCACAGGAAGGTTATATACATAGAAAATAATGTACTCAAAAAAAGTCTTAACACAGCTTTCAGCTCCTTCTGGGGACAAAAATACATGATAACACAGCCACTAAATACATTTTAAAAGGATGACCTGTCCTGGAAGTTGAAGGTAGTGGAGCCATCTCACAAAATTACAGAATTGTTAGGGTTGGAAGGGATCTCTGGAGATCACCAGTTCAACTCCCCTACCAATGCAGGGGCACCCAGAGCAGGTGACCAGGTGGGAACGTGTCCAGGTGGGTTTGGAACGTCTCCAGAGAGGGAGACTCCACAATCTCCCCGGGCAGCCTGTTCCAGTGCTCTGCTACCCTCAATGTAAAGAAGTTCTACATCAAGTTGAGGTGAAACTTCTTGTGTTTTAGTTTATGTCCACTGCTCCTTGTCCTGTCGATGGGCACATCTGAAAAGAGCCTGGTACCATCCCCTTGGCACCTGCCTTTGAGATATTAACGAGCATTAATGAGATCCCCTCTCAGTCTTCTCCAAACTAAACAGGCCCAGCATTTCTCCTGCAATGCTGCTCTATCCAGTGTGTGCGTGCCAACAAGTACACGAAATCAATAAAAAACCCAAACCCCAAACGCTTACACTTTCCCCGTGCCAGCAGCCACGGGCGCTCTGCACAGGGCAGGGACAGGGACGGGGGCAGGGACATGGGTCATGGACAGCGCCCAGAGGCTTGGGCAGGGGCCGAGGGCAGGGACAGGGACGGGGGCAGGGACATGGATCATGGACAGCGGCCAGAAGCTTGGGCAGGGGCCGAGGGCAGGGACAAGGGGAAGGGCGGTGCCGAGGAGCCGGTGACACTGAGGGGCCGAGGTCCGTCCCGGTCCCGCTCACCTGCAGCTTGGGCCTCCGAGCAAGGTAGGGCCAGACGCACCCCCCCGCCGCGCCGGCCGCCGCCGTCGCCAGGCAGGGCCGCGTGTAGACGATGCCGTACATGACCCAGCAGGTGTGCGCCACGTACACGGCGAACACCCCCACCACCAGGCTGGTGAACGAGCTGCGGCTCAGCATGGCGGCGCTGATGACGGCGGCCGCCCCCGCCTCCCGCCGCAGCCCCGCTCGGGATCCGCCGCCGCCGCCGCTCGCGCATCCCCCACGCGCCACCCGCCCCGCCCCGGCATGTCCGTCACTTCCGGCGGGCGCGGGAAGCACCGCCCCCCCCCTCCCGGCGACCCGCCCCGCGGGGACGGAGCGGCCCTGCTCGCGGCGGGCGCGTCACGGCACGGCGGGGGCCGCTAGAGGGCGCTGTGGGCAAGGCCCCGCCAGGGACCGCCCGGGGCTTGGGGTTAGGGCAAGTAATGATCATGATAGTGGTAGAAATGGTAATAATCCCGGAATCGCAGGATCAGTTAGGTTGGAAAACGCCTCTGAGATCATCGAGTCCAACCTGTGACTGAACACCACCATGTCAACTAGACCATGGCATGAAGTGCCATGTCTAGTCTTCCCTTAAACACCTCCAGGGACGGTGGCTCCACCACCTCCAATGTTTAACTAACCTTTCCGAAAAAGAATTCCTCCAAATGTCCAACCTAAATCTTCCCCTGCAGCAGCTTGAGACTATGTCCTCTCATCCTGTTGCCAGTTGCCCAGCCACAGGACCCCTACCTGGCCACAACCTCCTTTCAGGTAGTTGTAGAGAGTGACACCATCACCCCTGAGCCCCCTCCAGGCTAAACACCCCCGACACTCTCAGCACTCCTCATAGGACTTGTGCTCCAGATCCTTCATCAGCTTTGTTGCCTTTCTCTGGACCTGCTCCAGCACCTCAATGTCCTTCCTGAACTGAGGGGCCCAGAACTGGACACAGGACTCAAGGTGTGGCCTCATACACGAGTGCCAAGTACAGAGGGAGAACCACTTCCCTGGTGCTGCTGGGCACACTATTGCAGATACAGGCCAGGATGGCATGGACTGTACCATCATGCTGGCTCATGTTCAGCTGGCTGTTGACCAGCACCCCCAGGTAATAATAACAACAATAATAATAATTGTGTAATAGTAACAACAATAACTGTTGTAATAGTAACAACAACAATAAAAATATCCTTTGGCAGTCTGACAAAAAATTACCTTACTCACAGACTGCAAGGTAGTGTAATATGTTGGGAAAAAAAGTCAGGGAAAGGAAAGAAGCAACACTTCAAGGCCAGGTTGGATGGGGCCCTGAGCAACCTGGTCTAGTGGAAGGT